>NW_021604634.1:4627773-4642925 GCF_004785775.1 Grammomys surdaster | reverse complement strand
GTTATAAATGGTATTAAAAAGAAAATATCAATAGATATAGAAAGAGATGTTGATAAAATCCAACACCCCTTCATGATAAGAGTTCTAAAGAGAATAGAACTAGAAGAAGCATACTTCAACATAATAACCTCTATATAATGACACAACCACTAGCCAACATCCTAAATGGCAAAAAATTGAAAGCAGTTACATTAAAATAAAAATGAGAGTGATGTGCTCTATTGCCATGTCTTTTCAATATAGTCCTTGAAGCCCTAGCTAGAGAATTAAGAGGAAAGAAGGAAACTAAAGGGATAAAAATAAGAAGTTAAAGTATCCCTTTGCAGATGGTATGATATTATATATAAGAGATATTAAATATTGCACCAGAAAATTAGAAATGATCAATACTTTCAGCAAGTGGCAGGATATAAAATTAACAAAAATTGCCAACTTTTTACATACCAATATCAAATGTGCTGAGACAGGAATCCATAGAAACGTGCTCATTGACAGTATCTTCAAAACAAACAAACAAAAGGGGGAAAGAACAGGAATAAACCTAACCAAGAAAGTGAAAGATCTCTACAGTGAACAATTTAAATTTCTTAATAAATAAAGGGAGGAAATCACTAGAAAATGGAAAGACCTCTCATATTCATGGATTGGTAGAGTTAATTCTGTGAAACTGATCATTCTACCTGCAGTTTACAGATCCAGTGTACTCTCAATTAAATTTTATATAGCATACAGACACAAAATCTCTGAATTTCATATGAAAGTATAAAAAGCCATGGATAATTACAGCAATTTAAAAATAATTCTGGAGGGATTACCTCACAAGATTTAAAGTTATAATATACACCAATGGTAATAAAAACAACATGGTATTGGCACAAAAATAGAACTGTAGATCAGTGCAGAAAGTATGTTAGCCGGGATGGGCTTTGAGAGTCTAAGCCTCACCTCACTTCCACTTCACTATCTCTGCTTTGTGTTTGTGGTTGGAAATATAGTCTCTCAACTCCCTGCTCCTGCTGCTGTGCCTGCCACTTGCTGCCATGCCCTCACCATGAGGGACTCATCCCTACGACTGTCACAATATTTTATCACAGCAATAGACAAATAACTAATATGAGATTTTAACAGAAAGTTCTCACAGAGAAACAAAATTGGCTAAGAAATTTTTAAAAAATTGTTCAATATTATTAGCAAACAGGGAAATGCAAATTAAACTACTTTAAGATTTCATTTTGCCCCAGTTAGGATGGCTATGATTAAATAAACAACTGATGGTAAATGCTACTGAGGATATAAGAAAAAAGGGAACCCTTATCCACTGTTAATAGGATTACAGATTGATGCAACCATTATGGAAATTAGTGTAGAGAACACACACACATATTACACACATACACACACACACACACACACACACACACAGAATCTGCCATATGACCCAGCTATACTACTCCGTGGTATGTACCCAAAGGAATTAATTTCCAATACAGAGATACTTCAGGCTGTGTTTGTTACTACTTTATTCACAAGAGCTAGATAATGGAAGCACACTAGATATCCATCAAGTGATGAAGGCATAATGAAAATGTGGTATATCCACAATGGAATTCCATTCAGCTATAAAGAAAAACTAAACAGTGAAAATTTCAGGTAAATGAATGGAACTAAAAAGACATATACTGAGTGAGACTTCCCAGATCCAAAAAGACAAACAGCACACACTCTTATTTTTGGTTCCTCAATCTGAATCTATAAGTTTGAGTGTATAACTTGGAGTAACCACAGAAACCTGTAAAGTAAAAAGAGACCATTGGAAGAGGGAGGAAAAGCAGTGTAGAGGAAGGACAGCACATAGGTACTATGAAGGGGGAGTATGGAGTGGGGAGTTTAACCAGGGAGTAGTGAGGAAAAGTGCCTGCCTGCCTGCCTGCCTGTTTGTCTGTCTGTCTTAGTTAAGGTTTCCATTGCTGTGGAGAGACATCATAACCAAGGCAACTCATCTACAAGGCATTTAATTTGGGCTGGCTTACAGGTTCAGAGGTTCAGTACATTATCATCAAGGCAGGAAGCATGGGAGCATCCAGGGAGGAATGGTGCAAGGAGCTGAGAGTTCTGTATGTTGATCTGATGGCTGCCAGAAAAGAAATGTCTCAAAGCCTACCCCTACAGTGACATACTTCCTCCAACTAGCACACAGCTCCTAATAGTGCCACCTTGTGGGCCAAGTATATTCAAACTACCAGTGTGTGTGTGTGTGTGTGTGTGTGTGTATCCCACATATGATATAGATAGATGATAGATAGATAGACAGACAGACTGACCCCCATGGAGCAGTATAATGTTCCCCCAAGGACATTTAGGCTATTTAACAAAAACCTCAATGTCAGGCAGGGGCTACTTCTCTTGAGTGATCTGGGAGTCCATTGCTCTTGGCTGCATAACAACTCCTGAAGCTAGTTGCCATGTGATAGAAGGTGCTATGCCAGATGCCTAAGGAGAAAAGTTATCAATAGTCTTACCCAACTGTAAAGCCCGAGAACCACAATAATAACAGGGCTTGCAAGACATCAATTCCATAGTGACACTTGTATCCTGAAGGCAACCAAGCAGTGTCTAATTAGAACTGCAGCTATTCAATTGGAGGTAACTCCTGCCTGGTACTGTAAATTTACCCAAGAATCTATAGCTGGAATGGGCTCATAATGTTAAAGTGATATAGTTTCTAATTGTCTTCTACATACTCATCCTTATGCTCAGAGATAATGCAGCTCTCTCATCTCATAAAAGAAGATTCTCTTTGCTCCAGAGACTCTTGGATCAAAATACAGATAATAAGGGACTTTCATCCCCAGCCCTAAAAGGGAAACCTGTAACACCACCTGTATGGCTCAGGGAACATCATAGAAATTTGGGTGGAAAGATAGTTAGAAAGAGAGGACTGGGACTTCTTCTGGACAGTGATATGGCACCCATGAACTCTCAACACTGTGGTTGCCTGTACAGAACCACAAGGACCATGCCAATCAACACACCAGTGTGGACTGGAAGAAAATTTCCTAAGGTCCCACCTCTGTATAAAAGGCTGTAGGCAGTCAAGGTCTCCTGAGGGAGGGAGAACCAATTTTGGAGGTTGTTTTGTTTTTTATGCAAATAAATATGGTACTAATTGAATTCAGTAGGCGATACATTCATTAAGTATACACATATATATCTAACAAATAGAGAAGAGACCAGATTTCAGGGAGGGTTGAGAGGATAGGGGAGTTGAGGGAGGGGCAGAGATAGGGTACAAAGGATGGAAATGCAATGTGGTTAGGTATGAAATCTTTAAAGTTAAAAGAAATCAAAGAAATAATGTCAGTATCATATGTAAAGGGAATGCAAGCATGCTGTCCATGAGAATGTAAATTAGTACAAATATTGTGTAAGATAATATAGAAATTTCTCACAAAGTTAAAGGGAATTAAAAAAATGTAGTTATCATATGGTCATTAATCCTAATAATATCTATATGCTATATATCCAAAGGAAATAAAATCAATATTTCTGCACTCTCATATTCACTATGTCTCCATTCACAGTAGCTGAAATGTGGATACAACCTAAATGTCCCTCTAGGTGGGATAGGAAAAGATGTGGTTTGTATAACAATGTAGGAAAATTCAGTCTTAACAAACAAGGCAATCCTGTCCTTAAGTAAAATAAGCTACACAGACAAATTGTGTGATCTTATATGTAGCATCTATCAAGTTGAACTCATAAAACCAGTATAATTGCTGTTACAAAAGGTAGGCCTTGGATTAGACTAGAGAAATGCTTATAATGGTAATCTAGACATGAGGAATAAGTTAAAAACATCCATTGTACACATTATACTTCGTTCCAAAGACTGTTCTTAGAAATCTCTACAAATAGATCTTAAATATTTTCACCACAAAACATGTACATATGTGAAGTAATGTGTATGTTAATTTGATTAAGGGATTCCACAGCTTATTTGTATTTCAAAACATGCTAAATATATCTTAAAATTTACATCATAAGATAAAACGTTTGATGCAATTGTATTTTGAACTGTGTACAAGTGATTAGTTTGTTGTTTATATTTGGATAGTAACATGTTTGCTAGGTCTTTTGGAATACTTTCTAAATCACAACTTCTCAAATAACATTGAACATTAGGCATTGATATAATGTTATATCAATTTTCATTTTTTACAGTATGAAAATGGGGCAGATAATAAATATTCTTCATACTGCACCCCCTGACTGCCCCTTTCATTCCTTTGAAGATTTCCAGAGGCACTGGGATGACCTGGTAGGAAGCAAATATGTGTCACACTAAATTTCATTTTTGTCATGTAACCTAAGAATAGCCTCCCCCAAAATGATTTACATTGTGTGCTTAATTTATAGTATGGCTATAAACTTCCAGAAGACTGTGGCGATATGAAAATATACTGCAGCATCTACTTCAAAATGATTAACAAAAGGACCTTCACATATCCTTTGAGCACTAGTGATAGCAGATACTTTCTGTCTGAGTCTCCTTAGCCAAGAGCTCCCCCCAGTGTTTTTGGATGTTATTGACAGGGTTAAATTACAAGTTACTGAGCTCTTTTTAGAAGATTTGACATGCACTTAAAACAGACTGCATTGACTTAGGAAAATGACTTTCTTAATATTGCTTTAAAAATATACACAGACACAGAACACAAGTGTTTAGGTGGAACTCTTAAATCTTACTTAGCACAGCTTTCACCTCTCTGGCAGGCTGGGATTTAGAAATAGAAGAGCCATAGTGTTCTCTGCTTGCCTTTCGTAACCCAGATAATCCACATTAAACCTACAATCGACACTTGCCAGAAATTCTCTTTCATTAGGCGCCAACACTATCCCAAGTGTCTAGATTTCTCAGTAGGAAAAGAGACTTTCCTTGAAGGACTGCTTTTGAAGTTTGAAAATAACTGGTGATGTGTTTCTTCTCTGTGCCAAGTTTTTCCTTGTTTTTGAAGATAGGAGCAGTTTGCTGCCCACTCTTTTGCCTTTATACTCTGTACATTCGTTAGAAATGTTTTCTGGAGCATTGTTATCTACTCTACTTACAGTTCTATTTACATAATGAGGGCACAATGACTCACTATGATTGTGCCATATCAGAGCCTACTACAACGCACACACACACACACACACACTATTACACTATTTGTTAATAAATATAAAGCTAAAATAGAAGGAAAGCTTTTTCGCTTTGGCATCTGTAGACTATAATATAAAAACAGGAACTGTTTATCTGCCCTGTCAACACCCCCTTTCTAAAAATGAGAACGGCTGTGTCTTGTAGACAGAAAACTCCATGTTGTTCTTTAACCGTGCTCAGGTACCCTCTCAGCTGCATCAGAAGTCAGCCCATTCAGTTCTTCCCAAGAGTAGACTTGGATGGTGTGTTGAAAAGCTTCCTTTCAGATTTAAAATCGAAACTGCCGCATTTATGTGGATTTCCCATAAAGATGACAAATAAGCCATGCTATTACACACAGGAACTAACCAGACCACAACTACAGGTAAGGCACACTTCATCTCATCCAGTTTGGCACACTGATCACCCCTTTTTTGGGTCTCTCCGATTCTTCTCATGAGTCCTTCACAGTCTAGCATCTCACAGGTGTTGTTTGTTGTTACTGGTACTTAACTGTTTGCCCTGCCATTTGGTATTATTATATTTTATATGTTATATGGTATACAGTAGTTTCTGATATGTTCCATACATATCTATATATGCATGAGCTGGTTACTGGAGGTTAAAAGAGTTTTGTTAAGTGTTTATCTAGACAGACGAACTATGGGTACAGACCTGAGCAGTAGCAGTTGGGTGCCTGCTGCCCACTAGGTGGAGTTAGGAGAAGCTTTCTCTGAAACACCCAGCAGGAGAAAAGCAGAGTCACCAGTGGTTTCCTCTGGATTGACTTCAGTAAACTAGCATATCTGGCTCCCTGTAAATGAAGAAGTGAAAAAAGAAATGGCTGTTTGGATTTTCTGCTGCACCCCAGATTTAGCAGAAAAGGGGAAGAAGACACAACTTCTTCTGAAATCAGATTCTGAATTTTTATGTTTGCTAGGGCTGGAAATTTTTAGGGGAAGAGAATTTTAGAATCTGGCTTTGGTGGTGGTGGTGGTGGTGGTGGTGATCTTATATAATACATCCCAAGCAGTCCTTCAGATCCACTCCTCTTCTGTTTCCCTTCAGAGAAGAGCAGGCTTCCCAGTGATATCAACCAAACATGGTATAAAAAGATGCAGTAAGCCTAGACACAACCCCTTGTGTCAACACATACACCATGTTGAGTAATTATTCATGTGTTCCAACGCAGTATCCTGCTCTCACCCTCCCTACTATAACCCAGCTGTGTTCAGAAAGGTAACATGGCATGTCCTGGGTAGTGGTCTTGGTCCTTACTAAGTATACAGCATTAAAAACTAGGTTTTAGTTATGCCCAGTTTTGAACTTTATGCAAATGAAAGCATGCTGTTTGTGTTTCTATGTCTGACTCTTTGCTTTAGAATAGTGTTTGTGACGCTCACCCATGCTTTTCCACTGCACTTTCATTCCCATGTAGTTATAAGATGATGCCATAGTTGGTTTATTCATCCAGAATACCGTTGCTTGACAGCTGATTGTTTGAAGGCTATTTGCAATAATGTGGTAGTGAACATTCTAGTGCATATCCTCTAGGCTTGTGTACCTGAATCCCATACATGTAGAATCAGCATTGTATGCCAAGTTTAGGACACATGACAGTCTATCTCCCAAAGTGGTCGCAGTGTCTTGTGCAGTGCTTGCTGTTGCTCCCTGCCCCTGTTCATGTTGTCAGTCTCTACCTCAGCAATTCTAGCAGACATGCTCATTATCATGTGCTTTTAACATTCATGTACTTGATTAATGATGTATATTGCTTATTTGCATATCCCCTTTGAAGGGCTTGTCTACCATTTTTCATTTATAGGTATTCTGACAATATGCTAGGTTTAAGTTCTTTATCAGCTGTGTAGAGCACTTTGTCTCCATTCTGCAACATGCTTTCTTTCTCTTAATGGTGTTTTGTAATAGCAGTTTTAATTTATAGTCTAAATTACCAGGGTATTTCTTTATGATAGCCATACTTTTGTCTCACTTTTAAAAATGCATGTGCATTCCAAAATCATGTGTGTTTTTTCCATGATGTCACACAAACATCCAGTTAGAATTTATATTGTATATAGTGTGATGTGGTAATCAGATTTCTTTGTTAATTATGTATCTGTTTGTCCAACCAATGATACTGAAAAGACAATCCTTTCCCCTAGTATCCTATAGTAACACCTTTCTCTTAAGACAAATACCTATGTGTGTCTCTGAGTTATCATCTATCTCTGATTTACTTATCTATTCTTGCAGAAATATAATTACTTTTAAGCTTTACATCTACAGCAAATAGTGCTATATGACCATTAATTTTTAAAAGATGTTTAAATCTAGTGAAGCATCTTAGCTGTGTGTGTGTTTATGTGTGTGTGTGTGTGTGTGTGTGTGTGTGTGTGTGTGTGTGTGTGTGCCTGGTGACCTAGGACCCTAGACATAGTAGGCAAGCACTCTGCCACTGAACTCTTATCTTCAGCCCTCCTTTCCTCCTTGACACAGGGTCTCACTAGGCTATGCAGGTTGCCCTTGATCCTCCCACTTCAGCCTCCTGAGCTGCTGGGATTATAGGCCTGCAGCACAAGCCCAGCAGCATCTTAGGTCTCCCTGATCCACCAATCTCTGTAGACATGTCATTTCAGTTTGTCAACTTATGCCTACTCTCAGATAGATGTACATAGGTATAATCACAGATATTATTGAGATTTTTTTATCTATAACTTTTCCCATCTCTTTTGTATTCAGATATACTTTTAAAAATATTTCAATAATATTACAAAATTCTGTATTTATATTTATTTATATTTTACATTTGATAGTTTCAATGTCATGAATGGTTTCTTAGACTTTTATTTATCTTTTATTTCAAAATATTTTCAAATTTCCACTGATTTCTCTATTGAACCCTCCGCTTCTTAAGAGTATATTTCTTGAGCCAGGCGGTGGTGGCACACGCCTTTAATCCCAGCACTTGGGAGGCAGAGGCAGGCAGATTTCTGAGTTCAAGAGTTCAAGGCTAGCCTGGTCTACAGAGTCAGTTCCAGGACAGCCAGGGCTACACAGAGAAACCCTGTCTTGAAAAAACAAACCAAAAAAAAAAAAAGAGTATATTTCTTAGGGATGAAGAGATGCCTCAGTAGTTAAAAGAGCATATTTTTGGGGACCCAATGCCTCGAGCTGCTATAAGCACTGACACACACACATACACACACACACACACACACATCCACTATCACTACCACCAACAACAACAGAAAAATAGAGAATTTGGAATTGCTTGTATTCCTGGTGACTTGAACTTGACAATGTATTTTATACCTGGCTCAGCTTGTTACCTTAAATGATAAGAATCACTGTGGGGCTGTTGGATTTAGCACTGGAACCTGACAGCAGGATAGCATTTTCTTTCCTTTAGGCCCCATGAGTCCGTGAGCACATTTTGGATAAGCTTCTGTGTCGTATCAAGTCTTGTGGAGGTTCTACTGACTGCCTTCTGTACTGGAGCATAGCTGACATATAATACTGTACTTGTGCAAAAGCTGCCTCTATGTTACTGAGCTCATAATCAGGAGGACTCTGCTGTGCTCCAGAGGACATACCAACACTTGAAACTGTATTTGGGAATCTACCAGCAACCAAGAGCACTGCAGAGATCACTCACATAGCTACAGTCTCTCTGTGACTGTGCTTGGGTCAGCCTCTCTTTCTGTGACTATGCTGTGGGTCGGCTGTTTTCACTTGAGCTGGTTTCTGTTGACTGTGGCTCCCTCTGCCCTGCTGATTAGACCTTCCTGCGCTGAGCTCTGTGGCCAAGCATCATACCCCATGCAATTTCCTTCAGCTTCCATTGTTGTCCTCAGTTCCAGTTTACCAGAGCAATTGGTATCTTTTGTTTTAAGAGTTTGTTAATATTTATTTTGTGTGTATGTGTGTTTTGCTTACATAACTGTCTGTGCACCATGTACATGCTTGGTGCTGGTGGATGTGAGCTGGCATGTGAGTTCTGGGAACTGAAGCTGGGTCCTCTGCAAGAACAGCAGGTGCTTTTATCCACAGAACTCTCTAGATAGCCCCAGCTGAGGCCAGCTTTTCAGGACTGGTCACATTCACATCACCTGTCACTAGCCAGCCTATGGACTGTATTCTTGGTCAAGGGCCACTCCACTGAAATACAAAACTTTTTAAGGTGAACGTTTGTGGCTACAGACGAGGGCACTTCCTGAAAAGGGAGTATAGAGGACAAATGCCATATTTGATACCTGTATTATAGTCTAGGGCTTTAAATAGGTATAGCTGTTGTGTTGCTTTTCTTTTGAGCACGGTCTCACCATGCAGCTTTGGCTGTCCTGGAACTCACTATGTAGACTAGGCTGGCCTTGTACTCACAGAGATCTACGTGCCTCCTGAGCACGGGGATTGCTTAAAGGCATGTGCCACCATATCCAGATGGCATAATATTTTTTAAAGTTAGGTTGTTTGCCAAGTCCAATCTAAGGAATTGTTGCTGAATAGACACTTACATCATGCATTTGTGTTGACTACTTATTGCATACTTCATAGTTTAAGTCCATATTTGTTCTATGAACAGTAAACCCAGACAATTTGCTAAGTTCTGCTACATAGATTTGTAAAAGCACTTAACTGAAACCCTTGTCTTCACACTGCTATTGACAATAAGAATGTATTCAAATTTATCTGCTTTTTGTGTGCCAGCTACTTTTTTTTTCTTTTTTTTTTCTTCTTTTTTTTTTCTTCTTCTTTTTTTTTTTATTGGATGATTTATTTACATTTCCTATGTTGTCCCCTTACCCCATCCCCCACCACCCCCTCGGAACCCCCAATCCCCTCGCCCCTCCTCCTTCTTCTTTGTGGATGTAACCTCTATCTACCCCCCCCACTCCCACCTCCCCACCCTCAAAATTCCCACCCCCTGGGGCATCCAGCCTTCATGAGGTCAAGGTTCTCTTCTTCCACCTATGCCCAGCAGGGCCCTCCACTTTTACATATTCAGCTGAAGCCCTGGATCCCCCCCAAGTGCTCCCAGGCTGGTGGTTTAGACCCTGGGAGCTGTGGTTGGTTGGTATTGTTGCTCTCCTCATGGTGCCACAAATCCTTTCAGCTCCTTCAGTCTTCACTCTAACTCCTCTATTGAGAACCCCATGATCAGTTCAATGGCTAGTTGTGAGCATCTGCCTCTGAATATGTCTGACTCTTGAAGGCCTCTGAGGAGATATCCATATCAGGCTCTTATCAGCATGCACTTCCTGTCTTCCACATCAGCATCTACCTTTGGTGATTGCACATGGGATAGATACTCAGGTGGAGTGGTCTTGAGACGGTCCCTCCTTCAGTTTCTGTCCCTCACTTTGTCTCCATATTTGCTCCCTTGAGTATTTTGTTGCTCCTTCTAAGAAGGACCGAATCACCCTCACTTGGTCTTCCTTCTTTATGGGCTTCATGTGGCCTGTGAGTTGCATCTTGGGCATTTCAAGGTTCTAGGCTAATATCCAATAATCAGTGAGTGAATACCATGTGTGTTCTTTTGTGATTGGCTTACCTCACTCAGGATGATAATTTCTAGTTCCATCCATTTACCTAGGAACCTCTCGAATTCATTGTTTTTAATAGCTGAGTAATACTCCATTGTGTAAATATACCACATTTTTTGAATCCATTCCTCAGTTGAAGGACATCTGGGTTCTTTCCAGCTCCTGGCTATTATAAATAAGGCTGCTATGAACATAGTTGAGCATATGTCCTTGTTATATGTTCGAGCATCTTCTGGGTATATGCCTAGGAGTGGTATAGCTGGATCCTCAGGTAATGCTATGTCCAATTTTCTGAGGAACCGCCACACTGATTTCCAAAGTGGTTGCACCATCTTGCAGTCCCACCAACAATGGAGGAGTGTTCCTCTTTCTCCACACCCTCGCCAGCATCTACTATCACCTGAGTTTTTAATCTTAGCCATTCTGACTGGTGTGAGATGGAATCTCAGGGTTGTTTTGATTTGCATTTCCCTGACGACTAAGGATGCCGAGCATTTCTTTAGGTGCTTCTCGGCCATTCGAGTTTCTTCTGTTGAAAATTCTTTGTTAAGCTCTATACCCCATTTTTTAATAGGGTAATTTGGTTGCCTGGAGTCTAATTTCTTGAGTTCTTTGTATATATTGGATATTAGCCCTCTATCAGATGAAGGATTGGTAAAGATCTTTTCCCAATTTGTTGGTTGTCGTTTTGTCCTATTGACAGTGTCCTTTGCCTTACAGAAACTTTGCAATTTTATGAAGTCCCATTTGTCAATTCTTGATCTTAGAGCATATGCCATTGGAGTTCTGTTCAGGAACTTTTCCCCTGTGCCCAAGTATTCGAGGCTTTTCCCCACCTTCTCTTCTATTAGTTTCAGTGTATCTGGTTTTATGTGGAGGTCCTTTATCCACTTAGATTTGAGCTTTGTACAAGGGGATAAGAATGGATCAATTTTCATTCTTCTACATGTTGTCCTCCAGTTGAACCAGCACCATTTGTTGAAAATGCTGTCCTTTTTCCACTGGACAGTTTTAGCTCCTTTGTCAAAGATCAAGTGACCATAGGAGTGTGGGTTCATTTCTGGGTCTTCAATTCTATTCCATTGATCTTCCTGCCTGTCTCTGTACCAATACCAGGTAGTTTTTATCACTATTGCTCTGTAGTACAGCTTGAGGTCAGGGATGGTGATTCCTCCAGAAGTTCTTTTATTGTTGAGAATAGTTTTCGCTATCCTGGGTTTTTTGTTATTCCATATGAATTTGAGAATTTCCTTTTCTAACTCTGTGAAGAATTGAGTTGGGATTATAATGGAGATTGCATTGAATCTGTAGATTGCTTTTGGCAAGATGGCCATTTTTATTATATTAATCCTGCCAATCCATGAGCATGGGAGATCTTTCCATCTTCTGAGATCTTCTTCAATTTCTTTCTTCAGAGACTTGAAGTTCTTGTCATACAGGTCTTTCACTTGCTTGGTTAGATTCACACCAAGGTATTTTATATTATTTGCAACTATTGTGAAGGGTGTCATTTCCCTAATTTCTTTTTCAGTCTGTTTATCTTTCATGTAGAGGAAGGCTACTGATTTGTTTGAGTTGATTTTATAACCAGCCACTTTGCTGAAGTTGTTTATCAGGTTTAGGAGTTCTCTGGTGGAAGTTTGGGGGTCACTTAAGTATACTATCATATCATCTGCAAATAGCGATATTTTGACTTCTTCCTTTCCTATTTGTATCCCTTTGACTTCTTTTTGTTGTCTAATTGCTCTGGCTAAGACTTCCAGTACTATATTGAATAGGTAGGGGGAGAGTGGGCAGCCTTGTCTAGTCCCTGATCTTAGTGGGATTGCTTCAAGTTTCTCTCCATTTAGCTTGATGTTGGCTACTGGTTTGCTGTAAATTGCTTTTACTATGTTTAGGTAGGGGCCTTGAATTCCTGATCTTTCCAAGACTTTTATCATGAAGGGATGTTGAATTTTGTCAAATGCTTTCTCAGCATCTAGTGAGATGATCATGTGGTTTTTTTCTTTAAGTTTGTTTATATAGTGGATTACATTGATGGATTTCCGAATATTGAACCATCCCTGCATTCCTGGGATAAAACCTACTTGATCATGATGGATGATTGTTTTGATGTGGTCTTGGATTCGGTTTGCTAGAATTTTATTGAGTATTTTTGCATCGATGTTCATAAGGGAGATTGGTCTGAAGTTCTCTTTCTTTGTCGGGTCCTTGTGGGGTTTGGGTATGAGTGTAATTGTAGCTTCATAGAACGAATTGGGTAGTGTTCCTTCTGTCTCTATTTTGTGGAATAGTTTGAAGAGAATTGGTATTAGGTCTTCCTTGAAGGTCTGATAGAATTCAGCACTAAAACCATCTGGTCCTGGGCTTTTTTTAGTGGGGAGGCTTTTGATGACTGCTGCTATTTCCTGAGGGGTTATGGGACTATTTAGATGGTTTATCTGCTCCTGGTTTAACTTCGGTACCTGGTATCTGTCTAGGAAATTGTCCATTTCATCCAGGTTTTCCAGTTTTGTTGAGTATAGGCCTTTGTAGTAGGATCTGATGATTTTTTTAATTTCTTCCGTTTCTGTTGTTATGTCTCCCTTTTCAGTTCTGATTTTATTAATTTGGATACTCTCTCTGTGCCCTCTGGTTAATCTGGCTAACGGTTTATCTATCTTGTTGATTTTCTCAAAGAACCAACTCCTGGTTTTATTGATATTTTGTATTGTTCTTTCAGTTTCTATTTGGTTGATTTCAGCCCTGAGTTTGATTATTTCCTGCCTTCTACTCCTCCTGGGTGTATTTGCTTCTTTTTGTTCTAGGGCTTTTAGTTGTGCAGTCAACTTGTTAGTGTGTGCTCTTTCCAGTTTCTTTTTGTAGGCACTTAGAGCTATGAGTTTTCCTCTTAGCACTGCCTTCATGGAGTCCCACAAGTTTTGGTATGATGTGTCCTCATTTTCATTGAAATCTAAAAAGTCTTTAATTTCTTTCTTTATTTCTTCCTTGACCAAGTCATCATTGAGTAGAGAGTTGTTCAGTTTCCATGTGCACATGGGTTTTCCATTGGTTTTGTCATTATTAAAGACCAGTCTTATTCCATGGTGATCTGATAAGAGGCAAGGGATTATTTCAATCTTTTTGTATCTGTAGAGGCTTGTTTTGTGACCAATTATATGGTCTATTTTGGAGAAGGTACCATGAGGTGCTGAGAAAAAGGTATATTCTTTTGTTTTAGGATGAAATGTTCTATAGATGTCTGTTAAGTCCATTCGGTTCATAACTTCTGTTAATGTCAAAGTGTCTCTGTTTAGTTTCTGTTTCCATGATCTGTCCATTGCTGAGAGTGGGGTGTTGAAATCCCCCACTATTATTGTGTGAGGTGTAATGTGTGTTTTGAGCTTTAGTAAAGTTTCTTTTATGTATGTAGGTGCCCTTGCATTTGGAGCATAGATGTTCAGAATTGAGAGTTCACCTTGGTAGATTTTTCCTTTGATGAGTATGAAGTGTCCTTCCTTATCTTTTTTGATTAATTTTGGATGAAAGTCGATTTTATTTGATATTAGAATGGCTACTCCAGCTTGTTTCTTGGGACCATTGGCTTGAAAAATTGTTTTCCACCCTTTTATTCTGAGGTAGTGTCTGTCTTTGTCACTGAGGTGCGTTTCTTGTATGCAGCAAAATTCTGGGTCTTGTTTGTGTATCCAGTCTGATAGTCTGCGTCTTTTTATTGGGGAATTGAGACCATTGATGTTAAGAGATATTAAGGAAAAATGATTGTTGCTTCCTGTTATTTTTTTTATTAGAGGTAAAGTTATGTTTGTATCTTTTTTGGGGGTTGTTGGAAGATTACTTACTTGCTTTTCCTAGGTTGTAGTTTCCCTCCTTGTGTTGGCATTTTCCATCAATTATCCTTTGAAGTGCTGGGTTTGTGGGAAGATATTGTGCAAATTTGGTTTTGTCATGGAATATCTTGGTTTCACCATCTATAGTGATTGAGAGTTTTGCTGGGTATAGTAATCTGGGCTGGCAATTGTGTTCTCTTAGGGTCTGTATGATGTCCGTCCAGGCTCTTCTGGCTTTTATAGTCTCTGGTGAGAAGTCTGGTGTAATTCTTATAGGTCTGCCTTTATATGTTACTTGACCTTTTTCCCTTACTGCTTTTAGTATTTTTTCTTTGTTTTGTGCATCTGATGTTTTGATTATTATGTGACGGGAGGTATTTCTTTTCTGGTCTAGTCTATTTGGTGTTCTGTAGGCTTCTTGTATGTTTATGGGCATCTTGTTCTTTAGGTTAGGGAAATTTTCCTCAATGATTTTGTTGAAGATATTTACTGGCCCTTTAAGTTGGGAATCTTCATTCTCATCTATACCTATTATCCTTAGGTTTGGTCTTCTCATTGTGTCCTGGATTTCCTGGATGTTTTGAGTTAGGAGTTTTTTGC
>NW_021604634.1:4587106-4627373 GCF_004785775.1 Grammomys surdaster | reverse complement strand
ATTGAGAACCCCATGATCAGTTCAATGGCTAGTTGTGAGCATCTGCCTCTGAATATGTCTGACTCTTGAAGGCCTCTGAGGAGATATCCATATCAGGCTCTTATCAGCATGCACTTCCTGTCTTCCACATCAGCATCTACCTTTGGTGATTGCACATGGGATAGATACTCAGGTGGAGTGGTCTTGAGACGGCCCCTCCTTCAGTTTCTGTCCCTCACTTTGTCTCCATATTTGCTCCCTTGAGTATTTTGTTGCTCCTTCTAAGAAGGACCGAATCACCCTCACTTGGTCTTCCTTCTTTATGGGCTTCATGTGGCCTGTGAGTTGCATCTTGGGCATTTCAAGGTTCTAGGCTAATATCCGATAATCAGTGAGTGAATACCATGTGTGTTCTTTTGTGATTGGCTTACCTCACTCAGGATGATAATTTCTAGTTCCATCCATTTACCTAGGAACCTCTCGAATTCATTGTTTTTAATAGCTGAGTAATACTCCATTGTGTAAATATACCACATTTTTTGAATCCATTCCTCAGTTGAAGGACATTACCCAGAAGATGCTCGAACATATAATAAGGACATATGCTCAACTATGTTCATAGCAGCCTTATTTATAATAGCCAGGAGCTGGAAAGAACCCAGATGTGCCAGCTACTTTTATGTATACTTTCTTGTTTAATTCTCAGTAGTGATTATTGTGATTAAGAATTGCTTCCTCAATGTTAGAAAAGGGCCCACAGCACGGACCACAAGTATCTTAACTAATATAAAATTAAACACATTTCTGACTTAAAAGTGAAGCCCAGACAGATTCTTAGCCTGATAACAGAAAAAATAAAAAACAATGAGTCTTAGATTGGTGACCAAGAGCTCAGGCTTTGAACAGGCTGTTTAGATCGGAACCCCTTGCCACTGGAATTGGAGCAGACTTTTGATCTTGTACCTTAGTGTCCTCAGCTGAAAGAGGGCTGAGGTGACAGTGGAGGTTGTGAGAGGATTTGTCTCTGATTGGACTGTGGGACCACTCTAGGGTGGAGTCCAGGGCATACTTTGTCAGAGGCAGTCCTTAGCTACACAGGTGGATCATGAGGGAAGGAGAGAAATTAGCAGCCAAAGCAGGTTCCTGCAGCTGTGACCAGCCCTGTCAAGAAAACATCGCTCTTCATAGTGACAAAAACAGGCTGCACAACCCCTCTGAGCTCTCTCTCTAAAGACAGCTGATCTTTTGCAAAATTAAACTAGCAGAAGTACTTAGCCTGGCTAGGTTTGCTTCAATTATGGAAATTTTCAAAAACACTTAAAAGAAAATGAATTATATGTGAGGTGTAAAATGGATGTTTGAAACAGATATCAGATAAAATGTTATTTCATCTTATATAAAGCCTGTAGAATGTACTTCAATCACATGCATCATTTAAAAAGCATTTTTACATAGCCCAATGTCATTGCTATAGCCGCCAGAATGGATAATAATTCTTTAGTATCACCAAACACAGGTCATGCCCTGGCACTCATTTATTGCAAAGATTTATTTTTAAGAGTTTTGTCAAGTTAAAAATCTAAACAAGACCATTCCAGATCATTTGGTCATTATATATGCTAATTTGTTTTATTATACAGCATTATTTATGGCTGTCATTTGCTAGAAACAGGAGCACTTGCCCAGGAGGATAGTCTACAGTCTGGATTTGAGCACTTGCTTCCTTGTGTGTTATGTCATTTAAAGCTAACATAGTGTTCCAGCTTCCATTTTCTTATAAGCCAGGGACTCTGCCTTAAGTAAGATAGGTAAGTGAGGTGCCACGAACACACCCGACTTTAATAAATAGTGAGAATCTGCTTAGTCAATCTGACTGCCTTTCAATTTTCCCCTCCACACACATTTTACAGCACTGCCTGTTACTGCTAGGACAGGAAGATTGTGACAACGTGGATTAGTTTATGTCCAGGTGTAGCAATCACAGGGAGTGTGTATATGTGTGTGCGGGGGCAGGGGGGGTGTTTGTGGGAGGGGGTGTTGTGGGGAGGCAGTGTGTGTGTGGATGTGGATGTGGGGGAGTTGCTAAGCCTTAGCATATCTCTTTTTGCCTCAGCCTATCTAGAGAGGCACGCTGAGAGATATGGATATTTTAACAGCTAACAGGAAGGAAGAAGAGTCTGTCCTGATTTTCCCACACCAAACGTCTGGATACAATGGAAGGACTTTCCCCCTCAGTAAAAATCTAAGCACATCGCCCAGATAAATGGTAGACTTCTCAAATTCCTTTTAACAGTTACCTTAACAGTGGGCCACTATTGTATATCTATAAAACTCCAGTTTATGTCATTTTTATCACTATACAAAGTTGTCTGTATTATATGTCAGTGCTTGAAACTAAAGCTCAAGCAAGCTTCATTTTGTAATGACTAGATATGTATAGTGAAGCTTGTGCTTATTCTTCAGCTCATGGCTTCACAAAGCTTCAGTGTTACCATATAAGAATTCTGTGAATTATTTATGATCTCATCTGTTGTTCACATATGTCCTTCTTGTTTTTCCATACATTTTGAATATAAACCTAAAAGTTTCCTCCCTTTTGGCTATGTACAGTCTTTTAAAAATTAAGGCAATGAGTAAATAATACATCGACAGCCTAGGGAGCAGAACAGTCTCCTGGAAACTTCCCTTGCCACACTGGCACTTCTCAGTCAAGCAAAGAAGAGCTGGTATGAATGTAACACATCTCAGGCACAGACACACATTCTCTCAGAACACATGCAATTTGTCCTTATCCAAATCTATCTAGAGTTTTTCTTTGGGTATCTCAATTAATGGGAACATTTAAAAAAATCATACAGGTTTATGAAACCCAAGGACCTAAATAAAAAGAGAAGTGTTCTTTGCTTATCAAGAATTAATTTCAAATTAGTTCTTAAATCCGTTTCTTTCAAGGCAATGGAAAAACATTGGCTCTCCGGAGTGACTCCATCAGTTTTGACAAATATCTCTTGGCATTTGGTAGAATTTCAACCAAACTGACCAATCTTTCTTATGATGGCATCTGTGTGCTTACTTACATAGCTTGTACAATGCAAGGTCAGTGGTCTGTGGAGAAGTATGTTGGTTGGTTATCTGCTACTCTCCAATATAGGAGGAGCAGATAATGTCTTAGGGTTTCTATTCCTGCACAAACATCATGACCAAGAAGCAAGTTGGGGAGGAAAGGGTTTATTCAGCTTACACTTCCACCTTGCTGTTCATCACCAAAGGAAGTCAGGACTGGAACTCAAGCAGGTCAGGAAGCAGTAGCTGATGCAGAGGCCATGGAGGGATGTTACTTACTGGTTTACTTCTCATGGCTTGCTCAGCTTGCTTTCTTATAGAACCCAAGACTACCAATGCAGGGATGGCACCACCCACAATGGGCCCTCCTCCCTTGATTACTAATTGAGAAAATATCTTACAGCTGGATCTCATGGAAGCATTTCCTCAAGGGAGGCTCCTTTCTTTGTGATAACTACTGTTTGTGTCAAGTTGACACACAAACCTAGCCTGTACAATGTCTGTCTGCACTGGACACCCAGAAATCTAATGTATAGACAGTACAGTGTCTGCCTAGTAGTGGCTGAGCTCAGTCAAAGTGTTTTATGGTTGAACTTTTTAGCAGAGCTGTCACAAATGTTACCACCCCCCCTTTCAAATAGTTGATATGTGTTTCTGATTGGCAGTCAATCACAAAGTCAACACCCTAAGTACAAATAAGAAAATGGCACTTTGGCTTTATAGGAGCTTGTTTCAGAAGACCAACAGGAAGAGTAGACTAGAATGGAGGTCTAGCACCAGTCCACCATGCCCACTGAGTAGGAGAAGCCTACCTTCTTCACCTGAGACGATAGTGGTAGTCCTTGCTCATATGCATATGATGTCTTAACAAGAAATGCTATGCAAGGTTTTATTAAACAACTTTCAGTTTTATGTTAGTTCTCTTGTACAGAGAGTATTCTGAAGAACATCTGTAACCCATTTTTTATTCTTCAGAGGCATAAGAATTGTGTTTCCCCAAACTGTATATATTGAGGTCCTGTTTTTTCTTAATTTTAAGCCACTTCAGTTTTATGTACCTTGTTATGCCTAGTAGATAATTGGATCAATCTTATAATTTTTGTGCCTGTTTATAATTCTGATCCCCCAAAACTCCTGGTCTCATCTCAGCCTCATTCAAAAACTCAAACTCAGTTGAAGAAGGAAAAATTAACTCTTCTAGTTTCATATTATTTCTATAACTTTTACATTTTTTTGCTTGTGACATATTTTTAATCTGTAAGGGTAAGAAGATACATCTATAGTCTACATTTTGCCTTCTGTTGATAAATACCATGAACAAAAGCATCATGGCAGTAGAGGAGTATTGGACCCACCACATAACAGTCAATCATTGAGGAAACTCAGAACAGGAATTTAAGTAGGAGCAGAGGCTGGAGAAATAGTACATGGAGAAATAGTACATGCTGGCTTGCTCTCCAATTGCTAAGCTTGCTTTCTTATATAACTCAGGACCACCTGCCTAGCAGTGGCACCACCCACAGGGGCCTGGACCCTCACACACTGATTAATCAAGAAAATACCTCCACAGCAGGCTCATGGGCTAGTCTTATAGAGGGAGTTCCTCAGTTAAGATCCTCTATTCCCAAGTGACTCTAATTTGTGGCAAGTTGACAAGAATTAACTGGCACAATTATTCTTTTATAAAAGCTAAAGCCCAGTGTAGATTTATTTCAAAATACTAGGACAGAGTATTTTGAATATTTGAACATAGAAGCAAACTGTCATATACCTCCAATGGCATAGTCAGTCACAAGAAGGGAAATTCTGATACATGTTACAACATAGTTGAATCTTGGAAAAATAGTATATTAGGTGAAATAAGCCCAACTCTGAAGAAGACATTATACAACCCTATATGAAGCATCTAGAATGGCAGACATATAGCAAAAGAAAATAAATCAGGAGTTACCAGAGTCCCAGAGACTCTGGAATGTGAATTATTATTTACAAAGTACAAAGGTTTTGGTTTTTGTGTGGGATGAAGAAAGGGCTGGTGGTAGTTCTAACACCCAGTTTAGTGGTAAGTATGCTTGAAGCCTCCGAATGATGCACCTAGAATGGTTCAATGCTAACATTTTACTTATTTTTGTTTGTTTTATTTTAAATATGGAGCACTTTGTGAATTTGGCTGTCCTCCTTGTGTAGGGTGCTAATCTAATGCTAGCCTGCTTTGTATTGTTCCTGTGTCTGTCTGTGTGCTCAGAGTGACCATGGGAAGTTTAATTTTATACATACAGAGTTTTCAAAGAAGAGGACATGCTTGAATCTCTTTTATGTATCTTACTAGTCGCTTGGACAAATATTTGCTGAGTTACTCCTAGGCACCAGAAACTGTAGCAGACAGTGAAAACAGTCAAGCCTAAGACACATAGCTCTGCCTGAAGTCAAAATCTCACTTAATGATCCAATGCAAATGAATCCACACTTCCGTTAGAGTTCTTTCAGCAAGTATATCTTAGTAACTTCAGAAAAGGTAAGAGTAAATAAGCCATAGTTCTTTTCTCCAAGATGCCAGTGTCTATTCAGGGAGGTAGGACACGGACATTAAACTCTCAGAGCACACTGCTCACGGGAGATGAGACTTTAAAGAGAGGAGAGGTCACAGTTTAAAGCAGTGAGAAGAGGGAGCACTGGGAGCCAGAAGCTTGTCTGAGCACATCTGGAAGTCAGTGTAGACACAGGGGTAGCTGTGTATAAGTTTTATAGTTTATTGACTTATAGTTATACTGTGCCACAAGAAACATACAGGTTACACCAGAAGGCTCAGTTATATTTTCTTTCTCAACTGTTCTATGTGTTTTAGTGTTACTTTGTATTCTTATTCCAATACTTTGTATTTATTTTCTCTTTTCACTTATATATTATTACATCTTTAAATTTCCCTAATCTCTGTCCTTTCAGGAAAACAAAGTCAAACCATCCAATCTGACCACTAAAAAGCTCTTCCGAGCTTCTCTCACTCAAGCCTCGTTGGTGAAACCCACCAGAGCTCTAAGTTTCATCCCACAGTCACGAGCCACGGAGCACAAGTTGCAGCCTTCTATCAGCCAGCAGAGGTCAGGCTTGTTCTCAGCCGGCTGCCACCAGCCTGGGTCTTTGCAGGACAGAAAGCCCTCCTGGCCTCTCAAGGCACCTCAGCTACACCTGGAAGAGTCAGAGCTCAGCAGAGAAAATACACAAGTCGAGAGCAAAAATCTCTGCTTACAGAGTAACAGAGCCCCAGCATTCATACCAGTTTTCCAAAGGAAATCTGAGCAAGTGAACAAAAACATCTCCGCACTTAGCTCCTTGAAAAGAAAACAGAGCGGGGCTAGAGAACCTACCATCTTGGCACAGGAAACTAGTGTTACCCAGGGAGGCAAACCAAGTCTAGGTACAGCCACTCGAAAAAGACCAAATAGCAGCATTCGAGTACTGGCTGAGAACTTGAATCAGAAGGGCTCCAAACCTCTGCAAGAAAAAGGCACCAAGTTCTACAATCAGAAGAAGGATCATCCCTCTTCTAATGTGAAACAGACTGTGCACCTTAGAGAAGCTAGACCACTGTCTACTAGTGCCGTGACACAGATGTCAAGTAACAGTTTAGCCATGATGAAAAACGATGCTGACATCCACACTGGTGGAAAAGACAATCTAACTAGTAGGTTCATAACACAAATTTTGGGAAAAAGCCACGAGTCCCTAAAACTCAAAAGCCAGCCACACATTTTTGAATCAGACTTAGAAACTGAAGACTCCCAACTCCAACAGCAACAATTAGCAAATCAAATTAAAGAAGCCGATGCAGCTGAACACAGCCTGATAGAGAGCAAAGCAGCCCACCGCCACAGACAGAAACTATGTCTTGAGTCTTCAAGGGCTTCTACAAAGCGTCGGTCCAATGCTGCACACCAGAGGCATAAGAACCAGGTAGAGAATCTGAAAAATTCATACTCAGCTGGACTTTTAGATCCTTAAATATGGGTCTGGGGCTGGAGAGATGGTGCAACAGTTAAGAGTACTGGCTGCTCTTTCAGAGGTCCCAGGTTCAATTCCCAGCACCCATATCACAGTTCACAACTATCTATAACTTCTTTTCCCTCACACATGCAGACAAAAAAAAACCAATGTAAATAAAATAAAAATAAATAAATTATAAAAACACAGAAATTTATTTTTAGAAAAAGGAATATTTTAGAAAAAGGAATAACGGGAGCTGGAGAGATGGCTCAGTGGTTAAGAGCATTGACTTCTCTGCCAGAGATCCTGAGTTCAATTCCCAGCAACCACATAGTGGCTCACAACCATTTGTAATGAGATCTGACGTCCTCTTCTGGTATGTCTGAAGACAGCTGCAGTGTATTCATATAAAATAAAATCCTTTTAAAAAAAAAAAAAAGAAAAAGGAATAACTTGCCCAAGTGGATGTAAAGACGTGGTAATTAGGAAAGCCCTCTCTGCTCCACCCTAAGGACACCTAACCGTCCATGGTTTACCAAACATTGCAGACACAGGAGCAGAAAGGATGCGAGATCCGTATGTCGGGAGACTGTGAAGCAGTCTGGACATGGCACGGCCACTGCGCCCTCAGACTCACTGTAGTTATGGTTTCCACAGGAGACTGGGCCCACCGACATTTCCGCATAGACAGGGAAGGGCTCACGAGTTTCCACCCAGTCTGAGAGAGCCTGGGCTCTCATGGCTGCTAGGGGGAAAGGTTCATTTTCTTAGTGCTGTAGTCACGGATAAACTGCCCATCCATAATTACTTGCAAATAACTCCCCACCATGCTCCTGGAGTAACCAACCAATATTAAACTCAGTTGGTCACCAAAATACAGGTATCAAGGTAGGAGCAGGAGTTGTTTTAAAGGGCTTTGGTGGAAGAGGGAGGATTTGAGAAAGTACTGAATGAAAATGACCCAAATTTATTATACACATGTAAGAAATTGTGGACAAATTCTAAAATGAGAGACCAACTCTCTTAAGAAGCAAAACTGTTAGTAATATAGTTAATTGGTAACAAAATGGTGTTCTTCAATTTGATACAGGTTTCTAATACAATAAAACCCAAGAATTCCTTCAACATTTCTGAAGTTGAGTACAGTGTGGAACAGAGACTGTCCACTAGGTAACTGCTGTGACGTGCACTTAGTTTCCTTAAATTACTTATGTAGAGATAGCTAAGCTTAAATTAGTCAGGAAATAGGAACAGCACATCCTGTGAACAAGTAACTATCTTATGTTATGTATTCCCAAAGAGGAATGGCATTGAGAAAAGGACCCCTCAGGCTCTCTTCTCTTTAGTTCTGGGGTCTCACCAACTAGGAATCCAGTACCGGTACTGGAGCCATAGCAGCAGTGTGAATATGAAGGACCGTGATCCCACTAACATGTCTTTGTGTTTGGCATGACCCAAATAAAGACCTTAAGGGGAGCCCAGAGATGATTGTCAAGTTAAAATCTACTCTTGAAGTGCCATGGTGCCAGCCACGCTTAAGCTTCAGACTTAATTCTCACTTTGGGTCCCTGGCACTGAGTCCACAAAATTGTACATCTGGAAATAGCATTTTATTCCTTGTTGCCATCTGTTCTATTCTAAGAACAAACACATTGCTAAAACATCCACAAGTATTCTTCACATAAGACTATTGGCATACATTCAGAGTCTTTAAGAGCCAACTAAAAAACTATTTTTTCTTTTCCAAATGCTATTTCTTCCTATAACTAGTAGAATTTTCAACATGCTTTGAATTAACTAAAAGGTACATAATTCTATTCCTACGTATGTTATGGTGTGGTATTTTATGTAGTTTTAAACATCTTCATTTTAATGTTCTCATGCGGTGAAGGAAAATAGTGTATGTGCCTTAGAAATGGCAGTTTGCATTTTTAGAGATAAATCTGTTCTAGGTTCCATGTTGTCTTAGAAGTATGTCACTTTCTTATTTTGGATTACTTAATGTCTGACACAAAGTTAACATGAAATCACTCTATTAGGAAGACTAGCATAATGAGAAAATTGTAGTTTATATAGTGATCTAAACCTAACTATCAGCTAGACACTTCCGTAAAAGCTTTTGAGTAATGTGGAGTAGTTAAGTAAACAGATTTTAAAATTGGGGACTGGAGAGGTGGCCCAGCAGTTAAGAGCACTGGCTACTCTCCCAGAAGACACAGGTTCAATTCTCAGGACCAATATTGTGGTTCACACCTATAACTCCAGTTCCAGGGGATCCAATGCCATCTTCTGGTTGGTGGACATCATATTTATACATGGGACACAGTAATACATGCAGGCAAAGCAGCCATACATATAAAATAATACATTTCTAAAAGAGTAAAACTCATCTCCAACTGCTCTTTGCAGGCATAACTAGGAACATGGATGAAGTTCCTCCAGACATTGCCTGTGGCCAAGCAGACAGCCATGTGTACTCTTCTGGCCTCTCGTTTTCCTCAACAATTCTCTTTTTAATTTTTGCATAGTATTTCACTGGATATGGATATGCCATGTTTAACTAGTCCCTTTTGGTTGATGACATAAGTCATTTACAACTTTTCACCATTATAAGTCATGTAAATTGTTCTCTACAGAATGTTGTAAGTTACCGAATTTTGTTAGGTGATACATTGTTTTTAAAGAAAGACTTTCACTCTGTAGCCCCAGCTAGCCTGGAACTTGCTATGTAGACCAGGCAGGCCTCAAACTCATAGAGATCCACCTGCCTCCACTTCCCAAGTTCTGGCATCAAAGGCATGAGCAACCTTACTCAATGTAGTGCTTTTGATAGTTGAAATACCTTTATTTTGCCCTTACTGTTTTATTATTGCAATTCGTTCGAAGTGATTCTGTTTTATTGCCAGAGTTTTGGAGCTTCCCAAATCAGTAGTATAAAGATAATAGATGGGCTGGAGAGATGGCTCAGTGGTTAAGAGTACTGACTGCACTTCCAGAGGTCCTGAGTTCAAATCCCAGCAACCACATGGTGGCTCACAACCATCTGTAATGAGATCTGATGCCCTCTTCTGGTGTGTCTGAAGACAGCTACAGTGTATTCATATATAATAAATAAACAAACAAATCTTAAAAAAAAAAAAGATAATAGACAGTAGCGTGAAGAAACTGAGTGCCTGTCACCCAGGTCTGCTGGTTGTTAACATCTAGACACTATCACCTCTGTTCTGCCCAGGTGCTTCTACTGTAACATTTTAAAGCAAATTCAAGGAATTGTATAATTTTGTTCTTTTACACTTCATAATATAACTCTAACATAAGGTATAATGGACGTTTAAAAGGAAAGAATATGTATGAACATTTATACTGTATATTTTGAGAGTTTCCCTGTTTGTCTACAAAGTAAGCATAGTACTTGTAGTTATATGAGAAAAGAGATTCTGCTTTATAATCACTGTGTTTCTTCATAATCTTGGGCAAATTGTTTTACTGTTTATTTAAGGGGATAGATGGAGAGGCAGGCGGATTTCTGAGTTCGAGGCCAGCCTGGTCTACAGAGTGAGTTTTAGGACAGCCAGGGCTATACAGAAAAACCCTGTCTCGAAAAAAAAAGGGGGGGGGACAGATGGTGTTCTATATTGTCATTAAATTTTATTTTTGTTTTTATATATATCAGAAAGCCCCAGAGGCATGAGGTAAATTTCACTAAGAATTAGAGCCCTACTTGCAGTGGAGATTTCTATGCCCAACAGTTCTTATTAGTCCTGCTAGTGGGCCACTCTCTGTGTCCTCTCCTGAAATGGACGGACTTGCCCTGAAGGTGAGTCTAGTCTCTAGCTAACTCAGGCTTAGAGTTATATATGTGATGAAGTAAGTGTCCAGAATCTCCTGTGTGCCCTCCACAAACAATTCTCCAACATATAAAGGAATGAAAAGGAAGGCACAAATAGTGCTCTTCAGATGAGAGTTTTCCTCACTTCCAAACATTTTAGGCTTTAATTAGAATTGATAACACATAATTAGCATATATTTTAAAACTCACAACTCTTTATTGAAAATCTTACTACAAATAATCCATATATATATATATGCAAATACAGAGCCAAAAAGCAAGTTTAAATTGAACTATGATTGTTTAAATATGACTTGCTGTTGCTACCAATTCATCAAAACACTGCAGTTAAACAAAAGTCAATGTAAGTCTCACTCCTGAAGTTATGCCTACCAATAATTTGCTCTATACCTTTACTGTGAGCCCTTCTGCTTTCCAGAACCCTCTAGGACATTGTTTTGCTTGTGTAGAAACATGTTTGGTTTTGAGAGTGATGCATTTAAATATGCATGTGTGGTCAGCATAATCAGGCACACAAAGTCATTCTTGGACAACCTTTCCCTGGCTGCTTCCTGGGGCTGCTCCATCATTACGCCTTAGGCTGTGAACACGTCATATTACTCAACTAAGCACACTAGTTAAAAGATAAGTCTATGGCTGAAGCAGTGTTTCCCAGTGCTTGAAAGAGTCTTAGCAATCCCTCCTCCTCTATTAATCTGAACTACTTAGAACTGACAGCTCTTTCTCTTTTCTTTATAGACAGGGCATTGTGTATCCCCTGTTGGCCTTGAACTCACTAGATAGTCTGAAATTACTTTGAACCTCTTCTTCCAGAGGGCTAGATTATAGTATGCTCATGTTTGTCATGCTGGAAATTGAATCCAGAGCTTTGTTCATTTTGGCTTTCAGAAATTGAAATCTCTTAAAAATATTTATTTAAATCTTTATGAGTGGTTTTGCCTGCACGAATGTATGTGTATCATATGTGTGCCTGGTGCCCGAGAGGTCTAGAGGCAAGCACTCTACCAACTGAGCTGTATTCCAAGCACTAGTATTTCATTTAAGATAAGTTTTCACATACATGCAAGGGGCTTGCTATGCTAAAATGAATCTATATGAGTCTGTTCCTTACACATATATACACACACAAAGCAAATTCTGTGCTCAAATTTACCAGAGAAATCAATGAAGATCTTGGTTCAGATTAAAGATTTCAGTTTCTGGGGGCCTGAGATAACTCAGCTGTTAAGAGCACTTGCTCCTCTTGTCAAGGATGTAAGTTTATTTCCCAGCACCATATAGCTGCTCAATACCATCTGTAATGTGGGATTTGGGATCTAACACCCTCCTTCAGGCCTCTCAGTCATCAGGCACACACATGATACACAAACATATATGCAGGCAAAACCCAAACATAAAATAAATATGTTTAAAAGACCTCAATTTCTGAAAGCCAAAGTAATTTCACTGCCAATTGGAAAAAACCATATTTTCCTTTTTTAGGTTTGGATTCTTTGTAGTATGGACTCCTTCCAAAAATTCATTCCTTATTTTTCAATTCTATATTACAGGGCCATTACAGTTTTAAACCATAAACAATTTTATGTTTGCCTATATCCAGAGGCTTAGAAATTAACCACCACACCAAAACAAACTTATGGAAATAGACCAAAATTAATGCCAAGAATCATATTTATAGTTACATAAAAATGTTCTTCATGTATTTTAACTGCTTACTATATTTGTATTTGGTTTTATATTTTATTATATGTTATCATTATTTTTACTTTATTTGTATTTATACTAAATGTCGCAAATAAAAATTTCAAGTTTCTCAGTGGTTGGTTTTTATTTGACTAATTTACTAACCAATGTTTACTCTCTGTTTTCAAAGGACATATGATTTGTTTTAATGCTGGGCTGCTAATACGTAAGTATCTGTTGGTAATTATGAATAGTCAACATGAGGACTTATAGATGCATGACCCTTATGTATTCATTCTTAGAATGTTCGTGTTGTGTATTATTTCAGATGACAAACAATAAAGGCATTTCAAATGGATACATTTTTCAGATGACAGAGTAACTTACAGAGAAATGGAAGGGCTTAGGTTCCCTGAAAATTCCTATCCCACTGTAGTTCTTTTCCTAAAATAAATTAACTCCTTAGTACATCATTCAAAGACCTTTATTTCTTCATTTAAAAGTTATTCATTAGCTGGATGGTGGGGGCACACTTTTAATCCCAGCAATTGGGATGCAGAAGCAGGAGGATCTCTGAGTTCAAGGCCAGCCTGGTGTGCAGAGCAAGTTTTAGAACAACCAGTACTTTATAAAGAAACCTGTCTCAAAAAAAATCAAAAGTTATTCATTAAAGTATTTACTATGTGCCAAACATTATTGAGCTTTATAAGGAAGTGGTAATATTGTCCTAGAGCAGGGAAAGATGAGATTCCTGAGCACAAAGAACAACCTGTGGTTCAAGATCATCAAGGAGCATAGAATGGCCAGAGTACAAAGAGCCAGCCAGAGAGTGGAGCTGACCACTTGGGTCCCATGGCCCCTGGAAAGAGCATTGGTCTACTCCAGCTAGCATGGCCTTGGGCTCACGGAATGGTTCAATCTGACAGGGTTTGGCAGGATACTCTAGCTGCAGTGTTAGGGAATGGGAGAGAATGTGGTAGACCAGAATCCAGGAAGATGACAAATGCCAGAACCCCCATGGTTGCAGTTAAGAAAGTTAAAAAAAATGGTTCTGAGGCTGGAGAGATGGCTCAGTGGTTAAGAGCACTGACTGCTCTTCCAGAGGTCCTGAGTTCAATTCCCAGCAACCACATGGTGGCTCACAACCACAATCTGTACTGGGATCCAATAACCTCTTCTGGTATGTCTGAAGGCAGTGAAGTGTACTCATATACATAAAATAAATAAATAATTTTTAAAAAATGGTTCTGGATATATTATGAAGGGTAGAACCCACTGGTTTGGGGATTGAGGGTTTCAGTGATGTCAAGAATGACTCTAATGTTCTCAGTTTGTTTAATTGAAAGGATAAGGTTATTTTGTTTTTGTTTGTTTGTTTGTTTGGTTGGTTTTAAAGTAGATTTTGGAGTAGAAAGAATAGAATTGGCTATTGGATTTCACAGTGTATAGGCCATTGATGACCCTGATGAGCAATTTCTCTTATCAAAGAGGGCAAGAATTAGGAGCCACCCTCCCTAATAATGGAACCTGTGCTTTCTGTCATCCTCCACCTGCATAATGTAACCAGTGCTGTCTGAATCAGGCAGAAGCATAGGGGTTTTGTGTCCCAATCCTTACTTGATTCTTCTTCTATACCTGAAATTGTTAATGGGCAAAATGAATAATGATTCTAAACCCTTAGTAGGAAAATCTTTTATTTTCACAAGTAGAATGATTACTGCTTTCACCAATGTATTTCAGTTTAGTAACAAATTAACAAGCTTATAGCACCTAAGATGCACTAGAATTCCTTCTGCTTGAAACATTAACAAAAAGAAATGGAAGTGCAGGCATTTGTGATTTTTTTTAAAGTTTAATTTTGTAGTTTAGAAATAGTTTACAGTGGTTTGACTGAGAATGACCCCCAATAGGCTCATATGTTTGTATACTTTGTCATAGAACTGTTTAGGAAGGCTTAGGGGATGTGGCCTTGTTGGAGGAAGTGTGTCACAGCAGTTGGGCTTCACTGTACCATTCCCAGTAGCTTTCTTCATCATGGTTGTGTCTCAATATGTAAGCTTTCAGCTGCTATGCCTGCTGCCATGCCCCTCTCCATAATGGTCATGAACTCTAATCTTCTAGAACCATGACCCTCAAAGTAAAGGCTTCTTCTTATAAGTTGCCTTGATTGTAGTATCTTATCATGGCATAACCACCATGTCATATGACAATGTCATAGTAGAAAAGCAGCGAAGGCTCAGCTTATACAATTTACACACACTACTCTAGGCCCTAATATTTTTGTATTATTATTATTCAAGACAATTTTGAAGTGTTTACAGTTAATTTTCAAGTTTAAAAAAGCTTTCTTGTGATTATTGTTATTTATACCAAACCCTGAAAAAAATTATATGATAATAGTTTGTTAAATACATTTTGTTTGCCACCATTTTCCATTTAAATTTCATAATATATGGAAATTATGATAAGTTTGAGGTAAGAAAACTGATGAATTTCCATAGTCTTCTCAATCCAGTACATCTAACTGAGTGCCAGGATCAGGCTAAAATGCAGGGTAACATCCATGAGAAAAGCAAATACACCTCCCCTAAGCTGAGAAAACCTAGAAGTTGGTCTGGTGTGTGACAAAGACAGGTGACACTGCACACTAATTCCAGTCACCAGCACGGTGGTGGCTTCCTTTGTGCTTTGCTTGTCCTCCTCTCACAGGAAGGGGCAAACCTAAGAGGGTTTTTTGAAAAGACTTTTTACAAGTTAATTATGTATACATGTGAGTACATGAGCACGTGAATCTAAGTGTCTGCAGGGCCCTAGGATTCTCTAGAACTGGAACTGTGAGCTACATTGGTTCTAGGAACCAAACTCAGTCCTCTGCAAGGATGCTACACACTTTTACCTGATGGGCTATCTCACCAGCCCCACATTCAGAGTTCTTATAATCCAAAGTCTAACCAGCTTCTGGTGCTTCCCCTGTTAAGACAGGCAAGCCCTGTACGGCCCACAAGGTATGCATACCCCTGATTGCTGGTGCTATGTGGGAAGCTGAGCCCTTCTCCAGGAAAGATTCTCCTACTGTAGTTAAGCTCTAGTCTTCATTAGGACAGTTTGCAGGGGAGGAGGAGAGCTCTAGCATCATCTCGTGAAATGTGTTTTCTTCTCTGAAATATAGAAAATGGAAGAAGAAATTATTTATCTTCCTGATCTGGTACTAATTCGGGAAATGCAGTCTATTGACAAGAAGGCATTTCTCCTGCACAAGGTGGAAGTCAGTTTGTGTAACTGGCAAGACTTCAAAATGCTTCTCTTAGGTAGAACTGCAATTTTACCCTACATCTATGAATAATCAGAGTTCTCAGGAAATGTCATTGCTGAGCTAGCTAGAACTAGAGTATGAATTTTACACATGACCTACTGTAGCATGCAGTTAAACGGTCTAATTACATCAGGCCATTTAAGGAATTTTCATTAGAAAAAGGAGTGAGCAATGAATTGAGCTGTAGTCTTGGCCTACAGTTGTCTTGTATAACTTTTACCTTATGGGATTTGTTCCTAAGAAGTCAGTTTATGTGCATTCTGATATGAAGCATTAGCTCAGTTCAGTTAATACATAATGAAGATGCTAAGATGCAGGCCTGAGAATAAAAGGTGGAGGTAGGGAGTTTCATATTAGGCATACATATGACCAGTGTTGACCTGAAATAACTATGTATCATTTTAATGATTAACTATAAAGAAGAAGAAAACCAAAAAATTATTTTAAGAAACTTAAAATGCAAACGCAAGTGTTATGGTAAGAGCTTTTGAGAAGTAACTAGAGCTTGGCATAACTATGAACTTATCAAATGCACCTAACCCCAAACTTACCTAGAGAAGTAGGAGATCGACATTGAAAGGCTAAATTATTTAAGAATTCATGGAGAAACATAATCTATATCTAGTCAGTGTCATAATGAGAAGAAAAAGGTACAGTTCACGCAGGACCTTATGGACACCACCAGAAGCTTCTAAATGCCTCCCAAGGAGCCCTGTTTGGGTCATCTATCTCACACCCAAGCCACTTTCAAGTCTCCAGCACTCAGAAACCAAAGAGACAAATCTCTTTCATGTGTGTTTTAAGACACAGTATTGGAGGTGTCTGTTAAATACTACAGCACATTGTATGTGGTGGTTAAGCTAGACTTGATTGGCTTGAGAAATACCAGGAGATTAAGAAACATGTCTAGGAGTGTGACTGTTAATGTGATTCCATAGTCTCTTGACGGTTCTGATCTAAACAATCATTTAATCCATTTAATGGGATCAAAATCTGAGTAGACTCTTAGGAAGTGGAAGAACTATGGAAGGTCGGATATCCCGTTCTATGAATTGTTGTATTCTGCCATCCCTCCATGCCAGGTTGGACTGAAACTGAGCTAAATAAAACTTTCCTTATCTTAAGTTGTTTATGCTAGGCATTCTGTCACAGCATGAGAAAACAAACATGGTGTAGGGGGGAAAGCCACTCAGAAAGCACTAGACAATGAATATAAAACACTGAAAAGAGTGTGCATTCGAGTTTGACTGAGCACCCTTCTTCCCATCCCTCCGAATCAGAACATATTATGTAAGCCTTTCCCTAGGGAGACATCTGTTTCCCCAAGACAGAGAGCATCAATTACAGACATAAGTACAATTCCATCACAGTCTACTTGGTGAACCAATGAGTTATTGGCTTTGAAGAGCAAGAGTGAAGGCCTACTTACAAGACCACGGCAGCCACACCACCAGAAAGTGTTATCCCCAAATGGATGATGACATCCTCATTGTTGCGGGTAATATTTAATAAACAGTGCCCAGTCCAGCTAGTTCCCAGGCAGCCGCCACTTTCCAGCGGCTCTGGCTCTAGACCGAAGCTCCAGCTTTCTAGAAACACTGGCCCTGGCACCCATGAGATGCCAGCATGGGAGATGGCCCTGCCAATCCCCCACGCTGTCTCCTCAAAGCTTGACTGAATCCCAGACAACACCCGCCATGTCCATGGGACCAGGCAGAATGAAGACTCTTAATGCTTAAAGATTATCCAATATTTGTATATTTGGAAATGCTCAATTAACAAGATGCCCACACAATCAGAATTGTAAACCCAATTACCTAATCTTGATATAATTACCTCTGCTAGAGACACTCGGACATCTGCCTCCATCGTCTCTCCTCCTCCTCTTCTTCTTCCTCCTCCTCTTCTTCCTCCTCCTCCTCCTCTTCCTTTTCCTCCTCTCCACCTGACTCCTCACTCCATCTACCTCTCATACAGCCCAATTGCCCAGCTTTATGCACTCCTTTTTTTCTCTGTGTAGTCCTGGCTGTCCTGGAACTCACTCCATAGACCAGGCTGGTCTCAAACTCAGAAATCCGCCTGCCTCTGCCTCCCAAGTGCTGGGATTAAAGGCATGCACTACCACTGCCCGGCTCGAGCTTTATACAAATGTAGTGAGAATATATCCCACTTACCTCATAGCTGGATGGAGTTCCTCTTCAGCTAGCTTTCCACACACTGAGTACTCAACTACCTCCTAACACCATGAGACTACATGCAATTAGGTCAGAATTGTATATGGGAGGTTCAGGAGGGAGCAATTGGAGGGTTATTAAGTAAGGGTACAGTGAACCTTTTGCTCCCTCTGATGAGGAGGATGGCTACTTTGCTTGGATTATAGGGCTCTACAACAGAGGAGAGCAAAGCTCTGGAAACCCCAAGTAGATCTGTACACTGTGTAGAATATCCATCTAAGTGTTAATTAATGATTAGGGAGTGCATGTTGAGTGTTCGTCCCAAGAGACCCACGGTTAGTTCTTTCAGGGATCCTACTACTCTGTACCTTGTATCCTGTTCTTACCTTGTTGTAAGACTCTTCAGTTTTGTAATTGTTCTTCTAGAATTGATCTAAGCTCTGCTGGGTCTCAGACCCTGTCCTGTGTGGACAAAAAGTAAGATATCACTAATCCATACTGACTTTCCTTGAAGACAACTGAGACTATAAGAAGAAAGTGGCTTGCTTATGCCAATAGAAAGAAAACCAGGACAGATATTGGTACCAAGAAGTGGGGATACTGCTGTGTGACCATGTTGTTCTGAGGAAGGATTAAGCAAGGATTTTGGAGCTTGGGCTGGAAAAGCCATTGACTGCTCAGAGCTTGCTGAATTATTCTGTGAGAGGAATGGGGTTTAGCTTATGACATTTGAGCCATTCAGAGATGTTTGTGTGGGTTTTGCAAATGACAGATGCAGAGAAGTGGGATGGAGGCAGCCTGAGGCTCAGAAGATTGTGAGTCCGAGATATCAAGCATTGCGTTAAAAGGTTTGGAGCTATCCTCTGGAAGCTGGGTTTGCTTAAGTGTGATTGGTTTTATTTCCTACATCTTCCCCCCTTGAACAAGAAAGTATTTAATCTGGGCATGGTTTGCTTTGTTTTGTATTTTAATTTTGCAAAGACATGGAGTAAAAGAGACTTCGATCTTTCAAGTGTCAATTTTTTAGAAGATTGAGTTGTACTACTTTGTATGTCGTGATATTAACACGAGTTCAAAGGGGGCCAATTGTTTATTGAAAATATTTCTAGCAATTTTACATATATGTCTATTGGATTTTAAATTCTGTTTTTGTGAACTAGACACAGATTACAGTCACCTGGGAAGAAGGAACCTTTTGAGAAACTGCTTCCGTTAGATTGGCCTGTAGGCAAGTCTGTGGGGCATTTCCTTGATTAGTAATTGATATGGGAGCCCCCATCTGAGGGCCCTGTCACATCATAGTCAACGACTTCTTTTGGAAATATTGTTAAAGGAAGGCAACTTCTCAGGCCAGGGGAGAAAGCTAGTCAGCTGCATTTCCCCATGGTCTTTGCTTCAGATTCTGCCTCCAGAATCCTGCCTTTAAGTTCCTGTCTTGGCTTCTCTCAATGACGGACTTTAATCTGTAAGCCAAATAAATCTGTTCTTCTCCAAGTTGGTTTTCGTCAGTGATATTTCACAGCAACAGGAAGAAAGCTAGAACAGGAATGAAGAAGCCTTGGCCTGGTGTTCTTTGTAATACGTTACTTTAAAACGTGATACAACAAGCATGTAGAGAAGGTGTACTAACATGCTTATTTTAAAGGATGTGAGTAGTCTATGAACACACAGCTTCTGAGATATTTCTTCAGAGTAATAGCTTCTTTTGCAGTCTTTTTTTTTTCTCTTTGAGCATTCCTATATAAACTTACTTCTTTTAGAAACATGTATTTTCTCAGTAGTGAGGGAGGAATTCAGGGTGGCACATGAAACTGACATACTCATTGACAAAGCTCTTTAAAAATCTAGATGTGTAGAAGGGGGCTCTTTACTGTTTATCTTTTGAGAATTATTCTTGGATGATTTGGGGCCAATGCCTAAAAAAAATCTTCCTAGCTTACAATGCTGAGACTTATATGAGAAATAACTATTAATTTCTCACAGTTACCGTCAGAATGGCCAGACACTCAGCCTCATCATCAGAGAGTCCAATGTCTCCCAGAGCAGCACATTTTCCTGCCACCAGGTGTGTGGTCAGTGGTGAGGGATGAAAGGCTGGATGCATAAGAGCCCTCTGTGTATATTGAGAACCGATGACATGCTTTCTCAGACAATTCCATGAAAACTCAGAAAACTTGTACAAATGGCAATCAATGGTTATGATCTGTTTTTATAAGGTATCTATAAAACAAAGGACTTTTATATGTTATAAAGTAGAGCAATCTGCCTCTTTTCTTCTAAGAACTGGCTTCGGTACTTTGTAAACCAAAGTAACCCATGTTCCATATGGGGCTGTAGGAATGAAACAAAGGAAGGGATGTTAGTCATATTTCTCTCTGACCAGATTTACCACATTTCATTATTTCTCTGCCACTGTTGTTTTGCGTTCCCTAAGGAAAGAGTGAGATGGAACTGAAAGCAACAGAAAGTAGGATATTTGATAACCCAGGCTGCAGATACCCAATCAGGTCACACAGTGATTAAATTTAGCTCTCGTTAACCTGATTTCAAGGGCAGCTCTGTTCTGAGGGATGATGAGAAACAGAATGTTTGTTCTACATTATCAGAAAATATTTTCATCAGAACATATGGCTTTGACTTTCCCTGTCTGACAGGAACCTCAACATGACACAGCCATGCTCTCCTTTCAGAAATCACTGGATAGCCCATCTGTTGTACCAGCTCAATGAGTTTTATGTGGCTAAGTAAAACATTCACCAGCATTCCTGGCTGCCCTTTGCTGTACACATGCACCCATGAATGCTTACCACCCCTAGCTGTCCTGCCTGGGAAGAAAAGCACCATGGCCACCTGATGTTGGGAACTGTAAAGTCCTTGACAGGTTGCCTCATTCTTATGTTGCCGTGCTCAAAAAGAGGCCTCAGAGTGGAGGTAAGCTGTTTGAGTCCAGAGGGCAAACTCTGAGACATCCAAAGTTGGTTCTCTAACAAGGCTGTGTAATTTCTTTGGGGAAAGTGATGAGAATCAGGGGATAAGAAATGAGGATTTCCAAATTAAACTCTTTTACTGGTTTTGATTAAGCAGTAATTTCCCTGGAAGCCTATAGATATGCCAGGTGACTTCTCAGCGTCTCTCCTAGCTGCCTGCCAGGTACTGTGTAGCAGAGTATTAGAGCAGAAAGTGGCCTCTCCCCCAGAAACCCAGCCCCCAAAATATACAAGGAAGGAACTGAGGAGTGGAGTTCCGTGATAACTGTGAAAATAGATAACACGCCTCTAGAATTTCATTTTGCTCCCTTAAAAAACTAAACCTTTGTTGTGGAAAATATCAAAGACTTAAAGAAGTCTATGTATATATTTCTATGTATATGTTACTTGAAGAATAATATTTGTTATAACTCAGCAAATGGTAGTGAGTGATGCTGAGAAATAAATATGAACGAATTAGGAATAATAACAGTGAACCTGCCCTTTTCTGATTACACCAGCTTCTGGAGAGCGGTCATTCATATAAAATCCCAACACAATGGAACAGTTAAGTCTCAGGCACTGTGGTCCTACCCACACCACAGCTGTCATGCAACACTGGGTGATCACACTCCAGAGTAGGCAACTTCAGTCCTTCTGTGAAGAACAGTCAAAAGCAGTAGCTGATGGACATGCAATGAAGAAATCCGACAGTCTGTCTGTTCAAGACATAGCTACTGCTCACATCAACCCATAACTGCTATGGTTACAAGATGAAGCCAGCCAAATGTCAGCAAGGATGAGAGGGAGCCCTTGAGGCCCCACCCCTTTGGGAGAAAATATCGGCAGTTAATGGCTGCTGAGGAAGGGACAGTCATTCTCCTTTAGAGAAATGGCTGCTAGTAGGTTGCTCATGGCCCAGTAAATGGCTGCACAGCCCTGTGCCTATAGTTGGTGCTAACTGTGCACAGTGAATTATTAGTATCAATAAAAAGACATGAAGTTAGGAGAGAGACAGGGGAGGAGGCAGTAGGGGGAGCTAGAGGGAGATAGGTGTGGATGACTATAATCAATACACATAGAATACTACATGAAACTTTGAAAAACCAAAGTTAAATTTATTTTTAATTTTCTAAAATCCTAAAATCTGTTGATTAAATTCCTGCAAATTCTTAAAACACCCAATTTTAGGAAATTTTGTTACATTTTAAAAGAGAAAACATTGTAATTGTCTCTGAGCAGGTCACGGTTTGAAAGAAGAGGTGGGATGGACCGGGAGCAGCTGTTGAGCAAGTGTGGCCATCATTTGGTAATTTGCAACAATTTTAACCTAAAACAGCTTGGAAGCCCTTCTTGTTCTCTTTTGAAGTGCATTTCTTCTGTGGGTCCATGGTCTCTCCCACTTAGCTGGGAGTTCTTAGCCACTGTGTCCCACGACTGAAACATCACATTCACGTCTCTGTCAACGTCTTGGAGTGCTCTGTGGCAGTGATTACCCTTGTGTTCTCTTTCTCCATCCAGATGCAGCTTTGACTCCCACAGTCCTCATTTAGCCCCAGCCTAGTGAGAAGAAATGTCATTCTGCTCGTAATATCTCTAATGAACATAGGAACTTCCATGTGTGTGACAGGGCCAAGCCAGGACAATGACAATTAGCCTTCTTCCCATGTGAATATCTTTTACTCGATGTCAATGAACTGCTGGGACAGCTCCTCTGTAACCAGCCACCAGGTTTTCCCTGGTACAGCTGAAATCCCATGAGACTTTTTTACAAGTTTTCTAAAATAAGGTCACTTATAAATGTCACTGTTTACCATAAATGTGGTTCAGGGTTCTTCCTTTTTAACAACATTGTGTTTTGGAAGTTTCTCCTGGCTTTCTGTCACACAATCAATGCATCATATTCTTAAGGTAGAGGTGGACTTGGGAGACTTGTGTGTGTGTGTGTGTGTGTGTGTGTGTGTGTGTGTGTGTGTTGAAAGCTTTGAAACTGATGGATAGCTTTATCTAAAATGATTATATGGAAAGAGATTCACAAATGAATATATATGAAGGACGCAGTCCGGGCGGAGTGGACATAGATGGGGCCAGCAAGGGCTGTGTTGAATCAACAAAGGGTCAGTCTCTCAGTAAAATGTTAGTTATGCTGAGGTTCAAAGACACCATGGGCTACACGTTCAGCCCACTGCACCCTAAGAGTTACATGACTAAAGGGTGGCAAAACTACAGATTCTGTAGCCTAGAATTACCAAGGATGTGGCTGTCCTAGAGGACCCAGGGTCATGGGAAGAAGACTGGCATATGACTTGATAAAGAGCAACAGAGCACATATGATGTTGCCACAGGCACTTAGACAACAGAGCTGCCTTTGGGGGTGTGCCTCTCTCTGGATCATTACAGAAGATTTCCTCTGTGTGCAGGAGATCTGAGAGAACTCCTAAGAAATGGACATGGGAGACCAAAAAAAAAAAAAAAAAAGACATTTGCAAACTGAAGATGTAGAGTGTTCCAGGTTAGTGGGAGAAACAACTCTGCTAGAATGGAGGACTGTGAAAAAGGCTGAAAAGTTAAGAGATTAAGCTGTGCTGGGCCAAACTGTAGGATGGAGCCTTCCCAAAGTCGTGACTTCATTTTATACATCTGCTGCCCTTCCACCAGTTGGGGGTAGTAAAAAAAAAAGCAGACATCCTCAATCCTCATGCTAAAAGAGAGGGAAAGGAAAGAAAACAAAGGCAGATGTTTTCCAGCAATGAGATCCAACAGCAGGTCCCCAGATACCTCTACTATCCCATACTGACTCATTCAACAAGTATCTCTCAAGTACCAAAGTGCTTTGAATGTTGGCTTATTATCGAATCATGAATTTCAGGTAGGAATGAACCCAAAGTATATGTAATCCAGAAAGCTGTAAACAGAGACCTTTCTGAAACCTATAGAAGGTGAGCACAGGACCCTGAGACTCGAGTGAGCTACATGTCTGGTGTTTCCCTCCTGTGGCTAGAGCACTATTAGTTGCCTAAAGCCAGTGGCAGGTTGAAGCCTTTTCCAACTGTGTCCAGGTGTCTACTGGCAGTCTTCCAACCCTAGAAACAGTAGCATTGTTGGTGGTTCAGGAAGATGTATGTTTGACAGAGCTAGCCATGGGAGCTGGGTGAGAAGGGCAAGGAACAGAGACCTGAGCAGTTTGGTGAAACTAGCTATGGGGGCTGGGTGAGACCACTGTTGCTGGCACTGGGCAAGAAGCAAGCGTGCATTTTAAAATTACACGCAACACACTGTCTTTGCTCATGGCTCTGCTTCAGGACAGAGGCATGAGCTACATGTTAACAGATGTCCAGTGGGGAGGGACAGTGTACCCTGTCCCTGCAGACACTGGGGACTCTCTAGAGGACCTATTGGTCTTCAGGGAAGCAGCAGATTTTTCCTCACCAGTGGAAAGCAAGGAGTATGACCCAGTCTTCCCTCAGTCATCCCAGGTAGTAGTGGGATTATTGCATTATCACCCAGTTGCACTAATAGGACCTTTCAGCATCTCACACTGGGATCTCAGCCCATCTAGTTCCTTCCACACTCAAAGGTCAACTTAGTCCTCCATGTTGCCTGAAAATTCATGGGACATTAAAAGAATGGCCAAAGTTTCTAACCTCAAAGACTGTCAACAGGAACAGAAGAATCTAACTGGAGGTGAGCACTGGCCTCCGCTCAGTGGACAGAGTAAGGCAAACCACAACAACCACTTCTATCCTCTCTGGAATCAAGCTTGTCTCTCAGGGGACTCTGCACTCTCTAGTTTCTCTTTATAGTCTCTTCACTCCGACTCCTCCTCCTCTCCTAGGAAAGCAAACCTGATTAAGGTCACCAAACCAGGTCCTCAACCCACGTCAGGACTCTGGCCAGGAAATGATCTGTCTGCAGGCCCCTGAGAAGTGTAAATTAATTCCTGAGTTAGGAGAGCTTTCAGTTCTGTTCCCTGGAGAGCTGTCCTAATACCAAGATCCTCAACTTTCTCCAACATATTCTAAGAACTCAAGGCCTCCAGCAGGTGATGAAAAGCTTTACTCAAAAGTCTAAAGAGCTCAGGGGAAAATCTAAAGACACGACCAGTATCTGGGACACCTATCTACTGAGCTCTGCAGATCACATGCGCTGCGTGATGCTCAAAAACATCCAACTGCTCAGATCTTGAACCTCAGATCCAACCCTGAAGACCTGATTTTCAAAGGGACCCTGACGTTTACGATGGAGAGCAGACTTGGCAGAAGACAAGTAGAGAAGCAAGGCTGTGGAAAGAGAGCAACTTCCAAAATACTATCGTTAACTTTCCCACTGAAGAGGGAAATTTTTTATCTATGAACATGAGTAAAATTATTTCTCAAAAAATAGCAAGAAAAGAACTCTTGGTGGCTAAACCAAAATTTAAAATACATAGAAAAATTAGAAATAAGGGCAGAGCAGTTTGTGATCATGGGGGTGATCAGTCACCAACCATCAGGGAAAGATGGAGAATTTTCCCTGCCCCGCTGCATGCTGTAGCCTGTGAATTCAGAAATCTAGTAGTTAAGAGGACTATTCAGTTTGTTTAGAAGTGATTCAAAATAAGGCAATATTCCTTCCTTTTTTCCCCAAAATGTTAGTAATTTCCATTCCGGAGACCTAAAAGAAAAGCAAGCCCAGCATCTCAGAACCTTGCTGTATAATGTCTATGACTTTCTTCATAGACAGAATATATTGGGCAGGTCAGCCACAGACTACAGAGATGGGACAGTTCCATAGTTCATGATGAGTCTGAGCCTTGTGTCCCATGTATTTCCTTAAATAGTCAGGCGCTTCACAGAATTTTATGTTTTTACCTGTCAGGCCCATGCATCTACCTTTCTTTCTTTTCTCCTCCTCCTCCACCTCCTCCTTTTTGTTTTGTTTTTTTGTGGGGGCAGGGGATTTTATTGAGACATGGTTTCTCTGTGTAGCCCTGGCTGTCCTGGAACTCACTTTGTAGACCAGGCTGGCCTCAAACTCAGAGATCGACCAGCGTCTGCCCCTATTCCTGCCCCTGTCCCTGCCCCTGTCCCTGCCCCTGCCCCTGCTCATGCCCCTGTCCCTGCTCATGCCCCTGTCCCTGCCCCTGCCCATGTCTCAGCCTCCCAAGAGCTGGGATTAATAGCCTCCAAGCTCCATCTTACTTCCTTATATGATTTGTTTATATAACATTTTAAACGTCACAATTCATAAGTTATAAAAGAGGACAATTGCATTCCTTCCTGACAGATCTCACTTTCATACGAAGTTTCCTTCCCCGTGCCAGGTCCTTATCAACATCTCATGTACTTTCTAGTGACACTTTACATGTGGACAAGAATATCCCTGCTCCCCCACACCCCACTCTCTATGGGTGCATCTTTCTGTATGGTTCTGATCATGCTCTATCGGTAGTCAGTGTTTGGAGGTCTGCTCTGTAGCCAAGCGTTATCTAGGACTCCCTCTACAGATGTGTGGTAGTTTGGCCACCACTCCACTGATGACTACTGGAATCATACTGTCTCCACTGTTGCCTCTATGCTCTGGACATTCCTGCACTGTGCTGTGGGTCAAGCTGAGGCCCTCATGTGCTGAGCCTCCTGTGCTGTGGGTCAAGCTCATATGCTGAGCCTTATTTTCACTCATTGAACAATACATACCACAGGGACGAACTTACTCTCAGAAATAAGCTGCTTCCTGTATCTGTCAGGTTATCTGCTATGTAAATTATTTTAAATGTAGGCCTCACAGTCCTGAAGTGAGGCAAGTTATGCTACAAACCAAAATGGAAACACGGGATGTGAATACCGAGAACATCAGGTGTCACTTTGCTTAGAAGCAAACACAGGCCAAAGTGCTTCCCATAGGCTTCATCTGCCACTGACATTGATTCCTCACCCGTCATGAGTAGAAACTCATGATTTGCATTCACCTTGAATACTGACTCAGAAGAAGCTGGTCTCTTTTGATAATTCTTTTTACTCACAATTCATCAGGAGGAAGGAATGCTGCATGTGAGGACAGTGGACCCTCAGCAGGGTATAAAAGCATACTTGGGCAGAGAGCCTTCAAAAGCATCCAAGCCACCTTCTTACAAACCAGACCTACCCTCCAGCCTCTGACACCATGCAGTGTTGTTATGGCCCATGCTGCTGCCAGCCATGCTGCTGCCAGACCACCTGCTGCAGGACCACCTGCTGCCGCCCATGCTGCTGCCAGCCCTGCTGCTGTGGGTCCAACTGCTGCTAGTCTGGCTGCTGCTAGACCACCTGCTGCAACATCAGCTGCCATTGACACACCTGTTCCTGAACAACCTGTTCTCATAGGTCTTGCTTTGGACCATGCTCACCCAATCTTGTCCCCTACAGCATCAAATGGACCCTGTGTATGTCACTGTACCCCAGACTCAGAAAGGCCATTCCACAGACTCTGCTCCAACTGATACTGCTTTGGTCCAAAAACTAATATACTTCCCATACCTTCCTTCTCTTCTCTGACACATACACATTCCCCACCTCTCTCTGCACTTGGGAAACTTTCATCTGGGAACTATAAAATTTTGGATCTTGTGCCATGGCTTTGAAAAGTGGGGATTTCCCCCTGTATAAATAAATGTGACCTTGATACCAACACCCAAAAAAAAAAAATTATTTTAAATGTAACTTTGACTCAAAGGAGAGACCCATCTTTAATATTGGCAGAAATCTTCACATAAAACCACATGTTGCGATGCTGATCATCACAGCAGTTTAACACTGAGAAAATAAAAATGACTAAGAAAACCACCAAATATGGCATAGACGGAAAAGATAATATAGAGGGGGAAAAGTCCAGAAGCTAGACCAAAAAGAACTCTGTGAGAAAGAAGTGAGAAAGAGAAGAGAAAAGTTGGGCAATCCTAAAATCTAAAAGAGAAGTAAAATTTATTTTTAAGACAAATTATTGAAAGTGGTAAGGAATATTTTGGGGAGATTGGGGCTTGGGTTTTTTGACAGAAGAATCTAACACTGTAGGTAAAGTTTTCAGCATGTGAAGGTTCAGAACTGTAGAGAACTTTGTTTTTTAACCCTACAGATTTGCAGAAATAAAAACTAAGCAGTCACAACCAAACAGGAAGCTTAGCCCATCACAAGGCAAAGGTTTGGCAGAGGAGCTCCTTCTTCTGAGTTAGACGTCTGTGCCTAGCCCTGGACTATCACTCAGAGCACACCAACAGTGAGTCAGACAAGCAAGGTCTTAAATAATTAATGTCCCTGTTTTCTTTCTCAGTAACAAGAAAACATGCTCTTCTCAGTTGGCCTGGGAATCAGAATATCTTTATATTTCCCAAACCGTTCTTACACAACTCTCCTTGTGTCATGGGTGGTCTTGTGTAGGAAAGGGGCTAAGACTGAGAGAGAGTACACCAGGTGGTAGGATTCTTTGCAAGCAGCATAACCCTTGGTTGGAAATGGGCATCCATGAGATCCATCTGGTACTACAGATGGTAACACAAAGCCCAGCACCCCTGAAGGTGAAGATGTTCAGCACCTCCATCTTAACAGATGGGAAGCCGGTAGTGGTACTGGTGTGCAGCAGACCAGTGTCAGTGTGTGTCCATACCTGGGATCCTGGCCTCTCTGATGGCCTACGCAGCTTGTCCTCCTCTGGAAAGAATCTGGAGGCTTTGAGATGTTCATTTGCATGTTACCACAGTTGTCCAGACAGTCGGCTACACATGAATTCTTTCTCTTTCATTTATCAAATCCAATGTTCACCCATTGGACTAGTTTACACTTAATTCTTTTCTTGTTCTAGGGTATGATGCATGATACTGTATGTCCTTTAACATGTGCTAATATTTTTTTCAGTGCTAGAGACCAAGGGCCTTGTATGCCTTAGGCAAGCACACTACTAAAAAGCCCCACCCTAATCCTCTCAAACAGGCTGATTAGAGAAATTACCATGTTCTGAAGTATATATACAGTTGTACTTTAAGAAACTGAATGTGCAGCCAGGCAGTGGTGGTACATGCCTTTAATCCCAGCACTTGGGAGGCAGAGGCAGGCAGATTTCTGAGTTCGAGGCCAGCCTGGTCTACAGAGTGAGTTCCAGGACAGCCAGAGCTACACAGAGAAAACCTGTCTCGAAAAACCAAAAGAGAAGGAAAGAAAAAAAGGAAGGAAGGAAGGAAGGAAGGAAGGAAGGAAGGAAGGAAGGAAGGGAGAAACTAACTGAATGTGCTTAAACATAAAGAAGGAAATTACACATAACAGGTTTTTGAAACATTGTGTCTTTTTGTTGAACAGTGAAGTTTAACCAAATAAATCCACAAACCAGATCATTATTATAGGTGTGTATACACACACACACACACACACACACACACACACACACAGGATCATCATAACATAACTAAAAGCAACACAAAATTCTAGATTACATCATAATGTAACTAAGCTTCAAATAACTCACTAGAACTTCGCAAGATACAACAAGAATATTTTGTGCAATTTAGCTTCTTAAAAAAATTCCTGTCAAGATGTGTGGCTTAGACATTTAATAACAGCACTTGGGAACCAGAGGCAGGCATACTTCTGAGTTGTAGACCAGATAGTGAGATTCTGTCTCAAAGAAAATTCTGGGATGGAGCCGAAGAGATGGCTCAGTGATTAAGAGCATTGGCTGCTCTTCCAGAGGTCCTGAGTTCAATTCCCAGAAACTACATGGTTGTTCACAACCATTTATACTGGGATCTGATGTCCTCTTCTGGTATGTCTGAAGAAAGCAACAGTGTACTGACATACATAAAATAAATTAATAAATCATATAAAAGAAAGAAAGAAAGAAAGAAAGAAAGAAAGAAAGAAAGAAAGAAAGAAAGAAAGAAAGAAGAAGCAAGGAAGGAAGTCAGCTTTGGGAGATGGATCTCAAAGAAATACTGATGTTTGTATTTATTTGGGAACATGTGTGCCACAGTAAATGTGGGGATTTGTATGAGAAATGTCCTCATAGTTTCATGTATTTGAACACTTGATCTCTACTGGGTGGCACTGTCTGGAGGGTTATGGAATTATGGGACCTCTAAGTGGTGGAGCCTTGATGGAAGAAGTGGTCTCTGTGGACAGGCTAAAGATTTATAGCCTAGTTGTTGGGAGCTGGCTCCTAGCAGAAAGCAGCTATCATCTTTGCAGCCATCTCAGGCTATATGCCCTTACAAGAGACTTGTTTTCAACAGCCCTCAACAGCTGAGCACACTCAGATAAACATCTTGTTTTTCTCACATATCTTGTTTTGCTGTTTAGTGCCCCCAGCTGCAAGGTGCATGTGGTCTCCGTGGCTACAAGGCATGTGGCATAGTGCCTTCAGCTGTGTCCCCCGGCTTGTCCTCAAGGGTAAGGCTCATGGTAAAGTGTATAGATACCCAGGATTTCCTTTCAATAAAGAGAGACTTCATCAGACCCTCTGTCTTGTCTCCATTCTTCGTGTCTCTTCCCCCTCCATCCCCACTCTCTCTCTTACTAGACCCTGACCCGTGGACCGGAGCAGCGGCTTGGGCCGGAACACCTGGTCATCACTTCCCCTTCCTTCTCCCCTCATCCCTTCCTCTCCTCTCTCCCACTCTCTTGTGCATTCTCTCTCTCTCTCTCTCTCTCTCTCTCTCTCTCTCTCTCTCCTTCTTGTTCTCTCTTTTGTTCTCACTCTCTCTTGCTCTACTCTCTTTGCTTCCTGTGTGTGGATGGATATGATCTCCCCCTCTGCTGATACGCCCTTTCTTGCCCTGATGGGCTGTATCATCTCTTGAAATGGAAGCCAAAATAAACCCTTTCTCCTGATAATTGCTTTGTTTCCACGTAGTCTAGTACAGCAACAGAAATGTAATATGTACAGTAAATGATTAAAAGAGGTTGAGATATGGGCAAACTTTAAAGATAAAAATGAGGGTATTTTAAAATAAATAATAGTCTTTGATCATAGTGATTAATGGTGGCAATCTGAGGTTGCTATAGTTGCTGGGTATATGCCCTTGCAGAAGAGCTCTGGACTAACAGCCTGTGGTTCTGGAACTCTTTTTGGCTGTGACTGTCATACAGAGAACCCTTCCTTTGGACCCTCAGTTTTACTTACGTTTTTGTTGGTATCATCTGGTTGACTCAGATCTGGGATGCTCTGGACATCTTCTACAGCAAGGAAGCAGTTTTATGAACTTCTTATAGTCAGGCCCAGGATAGGAAGTCATGAGACAATGCACTTACCAAATACATTGATGGTAACATCCAGTATATGGATTTGTCACTGTGACAGAGCAAGCTAAGCAAAGAAGAGGACATTGTGGCAGCAGGAGTGTCACACTGCACTCAGAGCCAGGAAGCAGAGAGAAACAAATGCAGGTGCTCAGGTCACTTTCTCCTTCATTCTGTCTAGGCCCCCAGTCCATGGCACTGCCACATTTAGAGCAGCTCTTCTCATCTTCATTAACCGAATATAGAACCTGTCACAGACATGCTCAGAGGTTTTGTCTTATATATGATTCTAGACCCTGTCATGCTAACAATAACAATTACCACAGGTTATGTCAGAAGCCATCTTGGAAAAGCTAAAGGTAGCAGATGGCCTTTCTGGAGGTGGTACACCATCTTTGCATCGCTTATACTGGGTGAGCTCTGAGAGGCAAGGCCACCTAGAAACTTCATCTCAGGATTGATTCTTGTTGCAGATTTGCCTTTCCTGTCACTATTACATAGCTGAACGATTCCTGGGCATCAGTCCACCCTATTGAGTATATTCCCTGCAGATCAACATAAAGATGAACTTTCATGAATTAATGCTTTTTCAATGAATGAATGATTTCAAAGGATTCCTGATTTGATTTACATAGTTTTAGGAAGAACTCTTTAAGATAGTTTTAGTTGTTTTCCTAGGAAGATGTAATAATGTTAGAATCAAGAATAGAATGTGCCCATTCCTCATAAAAGTAACTAAAGGCTGCGTAATAAGAAATACAAGGAGCTTTCATAATTACACTAAAAAGAGATATAAGCTTAGGACAAATTTGTGTTCAAGGAAAAATCATTCAGGTCCAAGAATGAAGCCATAGGTGTGTACTAAGATAAGGCAAACTCATGTAAAAACTGTTGCTTTGAACTTATAATGAGCTTACAGAATGAAACACTGCTTTGAACTTGTTATTGATATCTTTCTCTAACTCCCTTTTATGTAGCATTTTATCTATGAGGTAATTCTTTCTTACATAGAGAACTTTCTGTCCAAAAACCTATAAAAGACTGGTAGCAATAAAGAAAAGTGGTGGGGCCACTTCACCCAGTGTTTATGCTGTCTGTGTGAATGACTGCTTTCCTTTCCTTTCTTTTATCTTTCATTCAAAAAGATTGAATGAACTCCAACTCTCTGACCTGGCCAGCTGATTCACCAGAAAAAGGAGCACTAACAATAAATACTTTTCATAATTCCCCAGCGCTTACTTAAGCAATAAGAGTTAAGTTTTTTAGGCTTATTGAAGCACAGAACAGTAACAAAGTTAAATTTTCCCAGTGCTTATTTAAGCACAGAGAGTTAAAAATAAAAGAAGCCGGTGATTCTCAGCCACCGAATAAGCAAGAGAGTGTTACGTTTCCAGAAGCCATCAGCTTCTAACCCCCAGTATAGCTAAAGGGAGTTACAAGGCCAGAGATCATCAGTCTTTTAGCTTTCATCCAACTCTGTGTCCCAACTCAGCTCCAAACCCCCAAAAGCCAGGGTGAACCCCTGGCAAGGTTATCCCTGCTATGCATCTCAGATGCTCTTTGAAAGTAGCTTTGGGTTGGCAGAAGCCAGAAGACTGTTCATACTTAATATATTCCAAAGCTCTAACCTGATGTTACAGGCACAGAGGTTGGTGATGGTTGACTATTGAGTGTACTAACGATAGCACAACATCATTTGACTTTCTATCGGCAACATTCCAACCCTCCACAGTCCAGAAGTTCTGATCACTCACTCGATCTGTAGGATTTCAACACAAGTCCGGCTCTTAAAAGGGAACTACAACTCACAGCCTCCTCTCCTTCCAATTGACTCTACCCTTGGGGCCAACGTCCATCCCTTTTGGCCAGGGAGGGTAGTAAAGTCCCTCATAACCCCTTGGAGTCCCACATTTCCCACTGTCATCAGAGCAGCTGTTGGTACGGATGCTGACCTTCAACCTTTTAAGCCCAGGGCTGCAGCCACCGAGCGTCCCTCAACTGAAGCAGATCTGTGTCCCTGCACATGGAGCTACCAAGCTTCCCTTAGCTGGAAGTAGTTTCATTTCCCCACATTAGACAGCCAACGGGGGCCAGATTTCATCAGTCAGGATATATTTCCTGAGCCTTCTCATAAGACAAGCACCCTTGAGCACCTAGGTTCGTGCCAGTCCCCCATACTCCACGTCTATTCCCTGGGTAGCACCTGGCCTATCGATAGTGACTCAAGCTAGTAATGCATGGTGAAAACTGAGAGTCAGGAAGATAAAGCCCACTCTTCAAGTGCACAGCAGAAAAACAAGGCCCAAAGGTCGACATGACCACTTTAGAGATAAGGCAAAAACCCAGCCCTAACCCACGAGAAAACAGAGATGCACTACCAGACTACAGCCAGCTCCATAGTTTCTCCTTCTCAGATTCAGAGAGCATGTGCCCAGAGCCAGCTCTCTGGGCACATTCTCATGAAAAACTGCTACTCGCATCTATTAAAAGCTCCCTGGGGAGCATGGTCAGTACTTAGGATTCCACTTCTTGTATTATGTTCTCATGTTTCTCAATTTGAAATGCTGGAGCAATCGTATCAGCATCACAGGGCAGCCCTTGGTATTTGACAATGTCAGATTTAATCTGTTATCTCCCTGGCACCTGCAAAACTTGGGAGCCAGGAGGAAAAGATGCTTAGCAAGTGCCCGTGACTTAAGCGGCCTGTGCCGGCCTTAGAAATGCTTTAAGGAGGTCACTGTTACTCAGTATCTCACCCGTGAGAAGGCATGGAAAACTTGTGTCACGTCAAAGTTCATAACTGTTCAAGGTCACAGGGTCATGCTGTGTATGCAGGTGGCAAGCAGTACCTGCTGCAGCCTGTTGCCCCATAGACAGGCAAGAAAGGACTTGCTTCCCCCTGGAACTTGACTCCTATCAATAGTTTACTCTGACCAGGGAAACTGTGCTCTCTCACCTCTGCATCTCAGCACGTGACTCAACAGTAGTACCTGTTAGAAGGGCACATAGTTTTTTTTGGGGAGGACACATAGTTTTAAGCAAGGCAATGAGCCATGTGCAGGACCACGAGTCTTGGGCTGTGCTGTCAAAGAGCTGATGGTGTGAGCGCTGCTAGGGGAGCCCAGAAAGAGAAACACATGGTGAGTTAAAGTGCTTCTCAGTTCTCCTGTTTTGGAAAAGAGAAGGGCAGTGAACATCACAGGGTGTGTGTTCCTGGCCGTACAGGTTGACACACAGGAGTTAAGGTTGGGTGGGAAGTGAGATCCAAGTGGAACCATACACACTACAACTGGCTCGTTAGAAATAAAACCTGATGGTTCATTTCCAAAAGTGCCTTGAGGCAGTGTACATCCAGCTACAAATGAACAGAAAGTACCAGATGGCTGCTAATGGCTGCAGGTCTAGACCCAGCCATCCAAGATCCAAACTGCACACCCACACCCATGACAACTGCTAAGCTACCCTGCATTTGCACGTTCGTGTGCTCACACACACTCACATACATACATACACACACACACACACAATGCACGCATGCATGCATAATACACACAAGGGTGGAGAGAGAGAGAGAGAGAGAGAGAGAGAGAGAGAGAGAGAGAGAGAGATCTGGTAAATTTTAAAATAAACAAAATGTAAACGGCAGTGAGGAACCCACACATGCAAGTCTTTTGCTGAGAAAAAGTCAGACACAACAGGGAAAGAGAAGCCTCACACGATCTGTGAGATTGTCCCCTCCCAATTATTAAAAGAGGAAAGAAAGGCCATGTGTTAGGGTTTGTGAACTGTTCCCTTCACTCAGTCAGCGTTTTTTCCCATTCTTAGACTGACACCCAACTTCACGAGGTCACAAAGTAAACTGTCTTGAGTTCCTGACTCTAAGTCTCCAGTGTTCTTATTATGAAATGATAGTGTTGTTATTGCAGAGTGACAATTGTTTCTCATAGCACGGGGGACATGTCTCACCGAGACATGACTCTCAGCCTATGTTGCTTCAGGGATGCTTTTGGCCCTGGCATTCCAGCCTTGACTCAACAGGCATTGCTGACAGAAAGCTGCTCCAGGAAGCACCACTGGGCTGGAGTCTTTCCTAGGTAGCTGACCATCAGGAAGAGGGTCATAGTCAGACACTGGCTGGGAATGGTGGCCTGTGTGTGACCCTCCACCCACCTCCTTTGTTGCTGATAGTTCAGTCATCCTTGATGTTGTAACAGAAGACCACAGGCTGGGGCTCAAAGAGTAACCTCCTGTAGTGCACAGTTTTGCATGCTCAAAGTGGGGCGTCTCCCAGCAGGGGCCCTAGAAGGCTGTTGACTCCTTGCTGTATCTGTGCATGGCAGAGAGAACATTAAAGAGAATTCTGAGACCTTTCTTATAAGGGCACTAATCCCATCCAGAGGGGCTCCATCTTTGTGAGCCAATCACCCTCAAAGCCTTGAAGGCCATCATTTGGGAAAATGATTTCAATATATGAGTTTGTGGAGGCACAAGTACTCAGTTTGTAACAACAAAGTGACTGAACAAAATCACATAAGGAAAGAGGGAAATTTGCAAGTTTGACAACAGCAGTAACTTACAGCTTTCTAGGCTTTGAAGCCATTAAAACAGAATGGTGCCCAAGATCTCTTGCTACAAGTACCCAGCACACTGCTCTTTTCCTGCCTCCAGTCTAAAACATAGTCCCTAATAACCTGTGTGTCTTTCAAGACACAGAGCATGGGTGAGCATTGCTGCTGGTCAAAGAAGAGCAGAGGGATATCAACAACCGGGTCTGTGGGCTGGAGAGATGGCTCAGAGGCTGAGTGCTTGCCGCCCTTGCAAAAGACTGGTGTTCAGTTCCCAGAACCCTGTCAGGTAGTTCATGACTGCCAGTAACTCCAGCTCCAGAGGCTCAAACACCCTCTTCTGGCCTTCACAGGCATGCACGTACGCACACACACACACACACACACATACACACACACTCACTCATGCACTCACACACCAAGAATTAAATCTTAAAAGAAAAAGAACCCAGTCTAGAGTTGAGGACACATTTCTATTGGTGGAGAGCTTGCTTTGCAGGCAAAATCCCTAGCTTCCAACTCAAAGACACATAAGCTAGTTGTGGTGACAGAGTCTATAATCCCAGCACTTGAGAGACAGAGGCAGAAGGACCAACGGATATTCAGCTACATAACAAGTTTATGCCAAGCCAGGCAACTTGAGAGAGGACAGCGTCAGATGCAGAAATGATCTGAATATGTGGTGACAGATTGGTGTCTTTTAAATCCACCGTTTCTACATTGCCCCATTTGACTCAGAACCTGCTCTGCCTCTCTCTGCCTCATGGCAGCACTTGGGGATGAATCGAGAAAGACTGTCCCATCAACTGCGGTCCTTCTTATTCCTTTGCTACAGAGGGTTCGAGAAGGTTTCTTATGCATCAAAAAATATGAAAAAGAGATAGAAGGTGACAAGCATCCTCCAGTCAGCAGGAAGGGAGAGGGCAGACAAGGTGGCTGGGTAGTGGACACGCAGTTTCCTTTGGAGGGGAAGAGAAAGTTCAGGCAGTGGTGACAGTGCCTCAGCACTGACTTATATACCTTAAAATAATTTGATGGGCAAAATTTATGCTGTGTATATTTTACTACAGTAAAAACTGCTAATTAGTAAGCCAGCTGCCAGCACCTCCTGTCACTTAGAAGAGAGGCAAGTCTTCTGGCCAAGGACCTGCCTTGCACTGCCTGTGGACACTCTTCACTGGACAAAGGGGCACACACATTTCAGTGAAGGCTGTCCCACTAGTGTTGTTACTACAACTACCATACTATTGTTACTATTGTTCATGTTGCTTCTGCACCATCCTCCTTACTGCTGTTGTTACTGGTACAGTCACTATTAGTATCACCATGGCTACCACCTGAAGAGTACTGTTATTCTCACGATTACAATAATGTCCAGTGTCACTATGTTACTGTTACAATCACTCTTAATATCACTGTCACTACCATCTGGAGAATACTGTTATTCTTACTATTACAATAATGGTTACTGTCGCTACCACCGACATCTCTGTCACTATTATTACCTCTGCTGTGATGAACACTATGACCTAAAGCAACCTGACACGGAAGAGTTTATTTCAGCTCACAACCATTTGTACACCGATAGGGTACAGAACAGGAGGGACCCACTTCCGGGCCAATGCGTTTCCAGGTTTCATGTTTCTGTGGCTTCGCTCTATGCTTTCCTTGGCTTCACCCCAAGCCTCTTGGGCAATTATTTTTGGCTCGTTCAGAAATGGCTTCCAGCCAAGTTTCTGTGTCCTGAATACTTGATGTAGGGCTTTTCTGCATGTAGCATTTATGGCATTGCTGGATGGTGTTTCTTCGTAGTAAATTTTTGTCCCTAACTCAGTTTCCTGTTCATGTTCCAAGCAGTCTACTGGCCTGACACAGGACACAGAATAGAGGTGAGTTCTTCAGTGAAGAGACGTTTCTCAGACCTCAGATCTGGAAAATACTGTATAGAATGTTCATAGTGTTGATCTATCCAGATTAGCAAAAAATACCTTTTGAATCCCTAATGCTGTGGGCAGTGGTGGGGCTAAGGAATCCAGCGTGTGTCTGGTTTCTGTCTCCAGCAGCTGCAGACAGTTCACATAAAAATGGGGCTGCAAATGCATTACTTTCTCTGTGCAGGCTCTAGCACTCTGGTGTTTGTTTGTTTGTTTGTTTGTTTGTTTTGACTCTTAGATGTTTTTCTCCTTTGATAATAAGAAAACCTAAGCACCGGAGGCCAGGGGGACTTGCTGAGTAGCACAGTGACCTGAGTTCTAATCTCAAGTAACCAAATGACATAGACACGGTTTATTGTCTCTCTTCTGTGTGAACACCCGAGGCCACACATAAACACTTGATCCAGATTGCTTCCTCAAATGGACTCTGTCTTAGTTGCTGGATCCAATCACTTATTCATGGGAGCTTTTTCACTCACACAATGTGTGAGATTAGTGGAGGTGTGAGCCATTTCACTGCAACCTAGCACCTACTTTGGCACATGTAGATGTCTTATGGAGTCCCCTAGATTCAGCATTCCTGGATCAGTTTTAGACCTTAATTTCTCAGCTTACATGGCAGCCTAACAGGAGGTATCCATTCAGTTCCTGCAGTTGCAAGTCACCTAAGACAGGGAGCATATATAAGTCTTCCTAGTCCCAGAATTCCAAACAGGTAGCCCTTCCTGACAGATGAATGTCAAATCCCAGTTCTGTGCTAAGCACAATGTTTTCAATGGAGGAAAGAGACCATCTACAGACACCCCATCTTTCTTCTCATAGGTAGATTCAGAGTCTTGAGCATTCACAGGCCTAGAAATTCCCAACCTCATTCTCACCTGTGACTTTGGGTCTCTTTCATCTTCCACCAGGGAATTCTCAACAAGGTCTTAATTTCTACATGTTTTTGAGTCTTTTTTCAAGCATCTTCCTGTGATTGGAAGGGGCTCTTATAAAAAAGTCTGTCTCCCAACCAGCTCCAACTACCATGATGTGTTGACCAAAGTCTATATAGTGGACAGTATCAGCAGTTCTAATGGTAAAATAACTGTCTCAGACTTGAAAGGAAAGCCTCAGGATGTCATGAGTTGTGCCAACAGTTCATTCCCTACTCTGAAAGTTGTCACTGTCCCCATTATGGAGGGTGTGGTGGTTTGAGTATGTTTGGCTCAGGGAGTGGCACTATTAGCAGGTGTGGCCTTGTTGGAGGAAGTGTGTCACTTCGGGGGTAGGTTTTGAGAGACCTTCCTCCTAGCTGCCTGGAAGCCAATCTTCTATTTGCCTTCAGAACAAGATATGGAACTCTCAGCTCCTCCAGTGCTATGTCTGCTGGGATGCTGCTATGCTTCCCACCTTCATGATAATGGACTGAACCTCTAAACCTGTAAGCCAGCCCCAATTAAATGTTGTCCTTATAAGAGTTGCCTTGGTCATGGTGTCTCTTCACAGCAATGGAAACTGTAACTAAGACAAAGGGGGAATTCCTAAATCTCACAGACTTGTGTCTGTCCTGCCTGTGTCCTGAAGCTGCGAAGAGCTGCCAGATTTTCTCTCATTTGTATAACCTTTTGAAATGTGTTCTATTTTTTATTCTTCTTTTCATTGTGGTAAAATATGCATGGCATAAAATTGCCATGTTAACCATCTTAAGTGTAGTTTAGTGGTATTTAAGTTCAGCATAAAGTGGTGCCACCATCGTGTGCAGAACTGCTGCCCCTGCCCCTCTTTGACAGCTGTATGGCTGTCCCCAGCTGATGGCTTCTGGAGTGGGTTCAAGTGAAGGAAAACTCAACTTCCCTTGGTGGGGGGGCTGGCCACTAGGAATTGGACTGTGTTCCTGTGAGTATATGGATAACACAAACTGGACTTGTGTTTTGTTTGGTTGTTTGTATTTTGTTTGTTTTCTCTTTTTTCTTTTCTCCTCCACCTATTCCTATTCCTCCTATTCCTGTTCCTGTTCCTGTTCCTGTTCCTGTTCCTGTTCCTGTTCCTATTCTTATTCTTTTTATGAGTGCGTCCATGGGGAAGTGGAGCAGACATGAGAGGACTGAGATGTGACTGAGTTCAGGGTGCATGATATCAGATTCCCAAATAATCAAAAATAAAGTGGTGGCCACTATCCTGACCCTCTATCTGCATATCTCCCCTGTGCCTTTAGAACTTAGACTGTATTGCCCCTGAACACACTAACTCCTTATCCTCATGGCAGCCCCAGCTGGTCTTACTTCTATCTCTCACAATCTCTTCAACTAGAAGCATGTGCTCCCAGTTCCGGATTTGAAAAGCAAAGATGTATACCGGGGAGAAATTAGCCCCTCTACCTGGGCACATTCTACTGGAAGTTCTCCTCAGCCTCTGAGATTACTGCTATTCTACAGGTCCTGCCTATGAAACATATGAAGAAAGAGAAGAGAGGGGAGGATCCAGGAGAGGAAAGGAGAGGAGAGGAGAGGAGAGGAGAGGAGAGGAGAGGAGAGGAGAG
>NW_021604634.1:4563297-4587096 GCF_004785775.1 Grammomys surdaster | reverse complement strand
GAGGAGAGGAGAGGAGAGGAGAGGAGAGGAGAGGAGAGGAGAGGAGATATAAGAGGACAGGAGACAAGAGGTAAAGGGAGGGGAGGGAAGGGGGAAGGCGAGAGGGGAAAAGATGGGATGGGAGGAAACAAGAGGGGAGGGGAGGGGAGAAGAGGAGAGAGATATTCCTCCTTATAATCTGGAAAATGAATACAGAGAGTTTCAATGGAAATTTAATAAATTTATAATAAATTCATGAGAAGCTTTTGTGGAAGAGAAAATTGGAGGTGGATATGATCAAGATATTGTCAAAGAATAAAAACATTCTAAAAAAAATAAAGAATATTTGACACCAATGAAAACACACCAAGTTGGTGCTGAGGCATTAAGAGCGCTGGGGTACGGGGTGGGTGGCCTGGCAAGGGACAGGCGAGAGGTGCATGCCTCGCTGAACAGGTCTATGCAGATTTTCCCACCCTCCATTCTGGGACCCTGGTAGGGCTGCTTTCCCTTTTATTCAAAGCCTCCCATTCATTGGACTACAATGCCTCACTTGATCTAACTGATGACCCAAATAGCTTTAAGTAGCTCTCCGTGGGTGGCCAACTAATTATGGAGAGTGTCTAGTTACAGCTGCTCATACAGGCCCTTTTCTTTCTCATAACGGCCATGATGGGGAGGGGGGTAGTGTCCTGATTCAGAAGTTTCTCTAACACCCTCTCCAGAGAGAAGAGGGGAACAATCCATTTGTCCCCACCATGTCCAGTGCAAGCAAGGAGAGGAAAACAGAAGAGTGACAGAGGAGGGTAGTAGAACACCAGAGCACCTCTGCTGGGTCTCCAGCCGTTGACCTGATTGGAATTCACCTTTCCTGCCTTGAGGAGACATGCATGCAGTGAAGGAACTCATCCAAGCCAGAGAAAGGCAGAAGTTGAGAGTCTATTAGACATGCTACAGTATATCCTGAGTGTTTAAGGCAGTGAACAAAAACTACCAGAGGCATGGGGGAGGGCAGTGTTTGTATGGGAAGGGACTTCGATGCTGGCATGTGGGGAGTGGTTCAGTGTCACTGTGCCCTGGATTTTTATGTATTTTTATGTGAGATATCTGTGAAGGCTGATACCCGGATGGCTAGGTGAATATTTCATGACCTTATGAACAATGTTTTGTAGTGTGAGTTGTTTCTTACTAGGACTGGCTTTCTGTAAAAGGCAGTTTGAGAACCCAGAGATTGCATTCCTGATGGCCAGAGCCTACCCGAGTGGCATTGTTGGACTGGCAAGATGGCACCTTGGGTAAAGGCACTTGCCACCAATCCTAATGACCTAAGTTTGATATCCAGAACCCACATTATGGAAAGAAAGAATCAACAAAACAAAGCCCTCATATTTTCCTCTGGCTCACCATATGTGATGTGATGTGAGTGTGTGTGTGTGTGTGTAAATAAAAATGTGATTTTTAAAGATTAAAAATGGCATTTTTGGCAATAGGATCACTACACCCTAATATAGACTGTAGTAAGAGTTTGCTAACTATTTCTGCTTCTACCCGGAGGGAACAGCAGCCTTAGAGCCCAGCCTGATTGGGGGCAAAAGCAGCCTTGTTCTGGGGTTAGAGTAACCATCTCGGCTGTCCATCCTAGGAGAGCATCCATACTTCCCACTTCCACATGTGCTGACCCCAGGTGCTCATTGCCTTGATGACACATCATTACGTGGGTCAGAGGGGAGCATTCTCCTGCCTGAGGCCTGAGGGGAAGCTATTACAGTCTTCCTGACCACACAGCCACCGTGTGAATAGTCATCTGCTCAGGACAGCAGGTGTCAGACACAGAGCAGCTGCTGTAAGCCACACACCACTCAGTTGCCTGGACCAGTATGCCTCCCAGCTGTCTCTGCACTCCACAGGACTAGACTTCACTGGGCAGTACCCTATCCTCCATCCCAGCTCTGTGTCGCCATTGCTCTCCAAGCCTTACCCCAATAATCCTGCCCTCCTGGAGTGTGACTCCATCCCCAAGGACCCTCATCTCAGTGCTGGTGACCTGGGAGTGCTCCCCTGCAAGGGCAACACCAAAGAGGCTTCCTCAGTTCCTTCCAGGCATATTGGGCCGTCATCCTAGGGACTTGAAAGAAATGAAAATGCTGTCTAGTGGGCCTTGGTGCTCTCATGACCACCTTCAGCCCGATAGCAGAGGGAATGAGTGTCTTCTAAGTCTACAGCCTTAGGGAGGCCTGTGCGTGAGCATCCTGTCTTAGTCACCTCTACAGTCTCCAGGCCAATAACAAAGTGGTTCTGTCCTCTGGCTTTCCCCTGAAGGTCTCCCTCATGAAGAAGATGCACAGTGCTTCAGGAACTAACAAGAGGAGGCAAGGAGCACTGACTGAGTCTTTATATTCTTCAGCTGTGCTCCCCAGCTGTGCTCCCCAGCTGTGTTCTCCAGGTGGGCTCCTCCATGAGTGATGAAGTTGAGTATTCTCCTGTCACATACCTAAGAGCTCTCTTTAAAACTCAGCTGTTGTGCCCTGCACAGACTGGAAAGAAAGCATGTGGCTGCACAGCACAGGGGTCCAGAGACATGAGCAACTCACACTGAATTAATGTGGGCACCTTTGAGGAGAAGAAGAAAACACACATTCATCCCCCTGCTGTATAAGCAAAGGTTACATCTGACCTGGGGAAAAGTGTGATCTCACATCTGAGGCCAAACCTACCTGGTCTCCTCCATTTCTGCCATCCAGGAATATATGTCTGCATAGGGTCAGTGGCTTTGTTCTAGTGCAGTGGCTTCCACTGTTGTAGAGTCCGGAGCAGTGAATGAGGTAAAGAGACCACATCCAGGCTGTGATATTTGAACAGTGTCCACTTTAAGAAGGCAGGAACCAGGGCAGGGAAGATGACTCTGCCAGTACAGTGCTTATCATGTGAACAGGAAGACCTTATGTCAAAACCGAGAAGCCATGTAAGAGAAGCCTGACTGTAACAGCTCTGAGACCTGGGAATGACACTGGCCTTTCTCCTACTTGTCATCCAGTGCTGATCACTCTGGTTTAGATCTACCCTCTAGAGTCATTTGCAGGGGGCATCACTCTGGAGCAAGTGGCATGTGGCCCACAGCTGACGACTCTTGTCTCCATATGAATGTGGCTGAGCCCGAAGTCACCTATACTCTAGGACAGTGCCCAAGCTGCTTATGTAGAAAGTGTCCCATGGTTGGCACCGAAGACAATGCACATCGGTGGCTCCAACAGGAGACATGGCTCTCCCAGGGCACGTGGTTGTAATTGCTGGCAAGGCCCAGACAGCCATAGGGATCACAGAAGAACCCATCAAGGATCCCTAGCAACCAAAGAAGAAATCTATGTCTAAAGAATTCACATGCCACCCACTCCTAACAGAATGCTCTGCGGTGAGGTCTTACTACCATCTAGGGATCTTGATCAGGTTCATTTTCTCTAGCAAGTAAAGAACTGAGAAGCAGGAAACTTCTCAGACACAGCAGTCAGTGACAGACAGGTGACAAATATATTAAAAGCAAAGATAAATACGCAGCGAGACACACAGAGAGGAAGACTCCCCAAAAGGTAGAGACGGCACCTGGAAACCAAGGTCAATTTTCCCTGAGGGCTGATGGTTTTAAGTGGTTTGGCGGCCTGGGATGGGGGAAATCCCCTAATTTTGGATTGTCCAGCTTAAACAAAGATAGGGTAACATGTTTAGAATCAGCTTCAACATACCCGACCAGCTTGGACCAGTCGGACAGAAAGGAAGCCCAAGCTGGTGGGAAGAAAAGCTCACCGGACTTCAAAGAAGAAGCTGGAAGTTTGCCACCATTGCTATCTATTTGAGGTCCCTTTCCCTGTCTGTCAGTCAGGAATCTATCCAGCTCCTAGCTCCTAGGCAGTGTGTAAATATTATCAAGGAAGATTATCAAGGAAAAGCAGAGTGAGCCAGTAAGGCCTCATTATTACTGAGGAGCTCACGAAAATGTGTATGCTGGAAAGGAATCAGGTTGTACACTGGAGGAGAGGAATCTATAGTATGCTGACCTTCTTTCTGGCCAGAATCCCCAAATAAGGGGCCTTGCACCACTGGAAAAGATTTTGAGGGATAAGCAGCATTTAAAACAGGCATTTCCTGCCCACTTGCTAAGACTCTAAGATTTAGGGTTCACCAATTTCAACATGACTCCTGGCCTCTCCCCATGCCTCCCTCTCTTTCTCTCCCTCCTCTTCTTCCTCCCTGTCCCCCTCTCCCTCTGTGTGTGTGAGAGAGAAAGAGAAAGACAGAGAGAGTTTGTCTGTGTGTGAGTGGTGTGTGTGTGTGTGCGCGGTGTGTATGTGTCTCTGTGAGTGGTGTGTGTGTGTGTGTGTGTGAGAGAGAGAGAGAGTGTGTGTGTACATGTGACTATCTTCCTCTGTCATTCTCTTTATTTTCCTGAGACAGAGTCTCCCCCCACCCCCCCATGCTGGGATCACAGCTCTGGAACACTCCAGACAGCTCCTGTCTGCTGTGTTTTTTTCTCACAGGACTCTGGGCTGAAATGCCAACCCTCATGTCCCGGTATTCAGTACAGGGAATATCTATCAACCCAGCCTCAGAGATAAGATTAGAGTGGTCATTTTAAGTAGGAAAGTCAGGCTTGGGAATGTTAACTGCATTTTTATGGGGTGTAATCATCCGCCTCGCTATTCACAGATCGTGATAGTTAGAAACACTGTCACATTCAATAAATGTGTGTGAGCTGCAGCTCTGAGCCAGGCTCCATGCTGGATGCTAGAGACATAGATTCAAGGAGACCTAGGCTCTGACAATGAGATCTTAGAGCAACGACAACATAACTCTGAGCTACTTGTTTCTGACAGGTAGCTGCATCTGACTCACACACCGGGAAGCAAACGGATGTTCTAGTCAGGATCATTGTTTTCCAATATAGCCTATATGGCCTGCCAGTCTTCAGCCTAGAAGGCTAGCTGTGTCCTAGATCTTTTTGTCAGCAAGTCATGCTGACACCCAAGACTCCAAGCCAGAAGCAAATCTCCCATGTTAAAAAGCAGATGAAGGGCGATGCAGCCAGGACAGGAGCTGGCTTCCAGAGGGACATTGACACATGTCACTGTTCAGCCATTCCTTTCCAACAGAAACATGAACTGTTCCCTGAGACCTGACTTTCTGCAGGAGCCTGTGAAGCTTTGCCCTCCCTGGGGCCTCCTCTTGGCTACTCTGGTCACACAGATTCTTTTCCCTTTGGAAAGCTTGCAAGGGAGAGAACAGATTCCCACACTCAGAGGAGACCCAGAACTGCATTTCCAAGCCATTGCAAGCATTAGCAGCTCAAAGGGTGTTTTCATCTTAAATGGCTTTATTCAGCTCATTAGTCACCATTCTTTAGGAGGCCTGTTTGTAAAAACAAGCCAGTTGTAAGTACCTTTCTATTCACAGTCTTGATGCACATTTAAAAAGCCTTTCCTTCCCACCTTCCTTCCAGCCTTGTCAAGGCTTGTAGTGATTTGTAATCTGTGAGTCTGTGTTTTAATATCTGCAGCTGTGAAGCTGAAAGAAAAAAAAACTACCCTCAGGTTCACCTTAGGGAGCACTTACTTCACAGAATGACATTTCTCAGAACAGTGACTTTGGGTTAAAACAGCAAAACTAAGCCTAGTGAAAACGGTTTCTATTTGAGTCCCTGATGCCCCTATGTAGAGATGACCTTGTTTCTATTTGAATCCATGATGCCCCAGTGTAGATGTGACCTTGGGGCTTAGGTGACAGCAGTAACTGATACAGGTCTCAACTTTTGTCACTCTGGGCCTCTGGCTCAGAAGCAGAGGTAGTAAGCAGGGCAGAGGGAGACCCTTTATCCCAGGTGACGGTCACATGGTCTTTGCTTTCTCAGACAGGGAAGTCCACTCACTTCAGAGGATGAGGCATAAGGCAGCATCTCTCTTCACATAAGAGCTAAGTTGTCTCTTCAGCTTTGAGGTTCTCTCATGGTACCAGCCCTTCCCTGTACTCTACACAGCTCAGCCTGGTTATGTTAGGAGGTAAACTCCTCATTGTGCCTCTTTGTCCACTCATTGGGACTAACGTATGTGACAAGCTGATGAATGACCTCCACAAAGATGCCCAAGACCCAATCCCATAAGTGCAGGCCTATATGGCACAAGGCACTTTCCAGATGTGACTGGGAATTCTTTTATGTGTTTAATAAGTATTTATTATCCACAATATGTAGGCCAGGTCTACAGCTGGATATCCAGCCATGAACAAAGCAAACATGAATTCCTGCATTGATAAGACTCCTGAATGGGAAAAGAAGCAATAAAAATAGTAGGAAAAAAAAATCAAAGAAGGGCGTGTAGCAAGTGGTAGGGAGACCCTAGAACTGGAGCAGTCAGAGCTGCACAGCCATGCTTTAACCCAATACACCAAAGAGGACGGCATTTTGTAATGACCTGAGACAGAAAGAAAAGGCACATGGAAACCCCAAAGAGGGGCACTGAGGACAGAGGGTTTATGAAGGGAGCATGCCTGGCATATACAGGAAACAGAAAGACAGTGGCCAGTGTGACCAAAGTCAGCTTGGGAAGGGAGCAGAAAAGCAGAAGGAACAAAGTCTGAAGGCCTTTGGGTCATGTGAAGATGTCTTTGCCCTTTTATTCCAGGCAGCCGAGAAGCCAATGGAGGTTGTGTTTTACATATGATTCATTCTTTGAAACTTTTGTTCAGTTAGACAGTGCATATTGATCAAATCAACCCCACACTCTCTCCCCCCGACCCCCTTGCCATGTCCCCTTCCCAATTTCATGTTCTTCTTTCATAGCCCACTAAGTCCAATCAGGGTTGTCCACATGTGTATGGGCAACAACAGATGCCACTTCCCTTAAGAAAACTGGCTGTCCCTTTTCCAGCAGTCTTCAGGTGCCAAGGCTTCTCAGCTTTGGGTGGGGTTTCCTGAGCCCCTCACTCACCTGTACTAGAGTTTTGACTAGCTTGGTTTTCCCTGGGTCTTGTTTGGACAACCAGAACCACTGTGATCCATGAGTGTACAGCTCTCAATATTTCTGGTCCCTCTTCCTCAGTGTTCTCTGAGTCATGTGAAGTATGTGACATGGATGTTCCCATCTAGGACGAAGCACAGTTACAGCTACTCACTCTCTGAACTCTGACTGGCTAGCGCTCTATATTAATCATTCTCCATCGAAAAAACAAACTCCTCTGATAAGAATTAAAAGCTGCACTCCTCTGTAGTAAGAATGTGAGAATTTTAGTTTCTTTTTTAAAAAAGAGCCAACACATGGAAAGATAAAGTGTTTTCATTTTAATCCCAGGTATGGGATATAGAGATGCTTCAGATTGTCCACGGCAGTTGACTATGATTGGCCTCATGCTCTAGGAGGGGTGTGATTTTTCCAGCTGCAGACAGTTTCTGAAATTGATGTTTGGAATTTTCAGAGCAGATATAAATAAATGCTGGAGCCCCAGTTGGTTGTTGGGAGTTGGTGGTTAGTTACTGCTGTTGGTTGCAGTTTGTGAAGTAGTTACATGCAAAGAAGAAAGAAGAAATTAGATATCCTGATTACGAAGATCAAACTTCCCCCAGGGAACCTCACAACCCTAACCAGCAGGAAGTAGTCTAGTAATAAGGGCACCCCCTTTCCATTCTATCCTTTTTTCTCTCCTATCTAGTGTTATGGACTTGAAATGGTGGAAAAGGGGTGAAGAAGGGTACAAGAAAGAAGAACCCACAAAATAGCAAAAGACTGATAGATGTAAAGATGTAAGAATTTAAAGGCAGTTTGATACTGTGTCAGTTTGGATTGGTAGGATCACAATCTTAGAAACACAGCTTCCAGAAGCTGAAAAGGCTAAGAAAAAGGTTGACCCTGTTACTCCATAAAGGAGCCAACTCCATGACCTCATGACCCCATGACCCCAGACCAGTGATGCTGACTTTGGACCTCTGACCACCAGAATGTTAAGATCACTTATATTGTTTTAAGCTTCTAAATGTGTGGCATTTGTTACATCAGCTATGAAAGGCTGATACAGTGTATGCATATTAGTTACTTTTCTGTTGCTATGACCAAGTATGTGATAGAAGCCTTAAGCAAGAAGAAAGGATTAGGCTCACAGTTTGAGGTAGCAGAACCAGCAGCTGTGCTACACCTCCTCACACTGTGACAGACAGAACAGGAAGCAGAGAGGATGGTGCTGCATATGCAGTGTTACAAGTTTGGTCTTGCTTTGTTCAGATTGTGACTGTGTCCAGGTTCTTCCCTCTTGGAATAAGAAAGTATGTAACTTGGATTGGGGGTGTGTGTGTGTGTGTCGTTTTTTGTTTTGTTTTTTAATTTTACAGATGCCTTCAGTTGAGAGACTTTTAAAAGACACATTGGACTTTTAAAGAGAATTTGGACTTTTAAAAATGTGGAAAAGTTTAAAGACTATGAGACTTTTAAAGTTATACAATGTTTTGATATTGTGATGTCAATATTAATGTTATATTTTGGGGACAAATAAAAAAGGAAAGTTTATGGTTTACTAGTAATGTATTTGTGTGTCAAGTTGACAGGGAGTCATTGAGAAAATGTTTCCATTAAATTGCCTTGTAGGCAAGTACATGGAGGAATTTTCTTAGTTAATTATTGATGTGGAAAGGCCACCCCACTGTGGCAGTGACAGTTCTGGGTAGGTGGTCCTGAGCTGCAGAAGGAAGTAAACTGAGCAAGACATGGGAAGCAAAGCAGTAAGTGGTTTCCTCCATGGTCTCTGCTTCAGCTAATGCCTCCACGTTTCTGCCTTGGGTTCTTTTCTTTGTGGACTGTGAACTGTAAATAAACCCATTCCTCCCCAAGTCTGTTTGGTCAGTGGTTTCTCACAGCAATAGAAACCTAACTAAGATACTACACTTAGCCCTAACAGATTTCAGGAGCCCTTTGGACTTGAAGATTATTGGAGGGAGTCGGATTTTTCACGTGCACTAGCCCCATTTGAGATACTACAACTGATTGTAAGAGTCTCAAATCAGAGTTTCTAACCACGGTGAAAGCACTTGGGTGACTGGGAAAGACAAGCCATCTCATATGAAAGGGCTCAATGCTGCCACGGGGTACTTGTCCACTCTGTGGGTGTCCATTTTTATTTTTAGTTTTTTCAACTAATTTCTTTGTTTAATCATCAATAAACCTCCTTTTTATTGATTCCCATTTGTTTCTTGCAAGGAATTCAAAGGCTTAATGTCAGTTTTAATTTCAAAAGCTAGTACCAATTGAGAAAAGAGCTTTCTTCAGATCAATTTGCCCTCTCAACTTGACACTGAGCAATTAATAATGACTTGGCATATGATTTCTCTTCAATGAAGCAGAAGCCAATAGGACTGCAGCACCCAGATATAAAATTGTCATTTTTCCCTCTATCACGTTTGGATGTAGAGACCACAGATGCTTAAAGGGGCAGGATGCTCGCCTTCCCACTGACATCCCACAGCCATCCCATTGACTGTAGATGCCATTATTGCCTCACCAGTAGCTAATGAAGCCCATTTGGCAAGAACAATGCCTCCTTCTGCAAGCTGGTATCAACTCCTCATTCCCCTCCCACTGATTGCAAATTGACAACTTCACTGTCCATCTCAGCAATTTAGAAGCAATTCAAGGTTGCTAAATTGACTTCTTGGGATCCCACCTCAGTTGACCAAGGAAGTCTTAGGTGGGTTCTGCTCCAAATGTGAAGCCCAGTGACTCTTCCAGGCCTGCCCAGGTCTGCTACTGGTGCCCCTTTCACCTCACATTAGCATCCCTTCCTAGCTTTAGGGACCCCTTTAGCAGAGAATTCTCGGGACTTGTGACCATAGCCTGTTAACCTCCACACCACTAGCACATGGAGGTGAATTAGGTTTTCCTAAAAGGTTAGGAGAGCAAACAGGAATGTTAGTGCAAACAGGGGGTGTGTTGATTTTCCACAGCTACCTCCACAGGCCAGGAGGCAACAGACAGAGGCCAAGACCTTAACGGTATCACTCACTTCCACCTGGGAACAATCAGGTGTTTCCTACACTCCTCTTGCTACTGAAATCCTCTTTTGAATGTACACCTGTGTGCCAGGATGATCTAGGCTGTGTGATCTCCCCCTGCACTCCTTGAGGGTCTTCCTCTCTCCCAGGTGTTGCTTTCTACCCAAAGATCAAGCTGGCACTGACTGGTAGAACATGGCACACTCACACACACATATGCACACGTGCATACTCTCACTATTTCACATATGACCATACACTCAAACACACATGAACTTTGATGGGTTACATATTCATACACTCACACAAATAGTCTCAAACATCATCCCCCACATTCATATACATACGCTTACACATACACACACTCACAATCACTCTGATATAGTCACACATGTACTCACATACACACTTTCATCTTCTTGTCCCCTGCCCCCCACTCACACATCCCCAAGTCCTACATCAGTGAGAAGCATGAGAATCAACTCAGCCTCCAGGGATGCAAACATATCCTAATTTTCCGAGTTCATGAGACTTTGACTGTCTTCACAGAGGCTACAGCACTGTCTCACCTTGGCCATAGCATTTCTCCTTGCAAAATTTCTCTAAACCGTTTTAAATTGTGCCTCGTTGGACCAGTAAGGAATAAGAACGGGTTCACTTCTGAGAATACCTACATGTTTCCTTGATTTAACCAAGATGCAACTAAAGTTTTAAACTAACCACTTCATAGGCCTGGGAGACTCAGCTACTTGCTTCATCTTGGGACTGAGGGAAGGGAGTGACCATCTAAGGGGGAAGCATGACTTGCTCAAGGATCTCTCTTCTAGTCACCTGTTCTCCACTGTCACAGCCCAACACAGTCTCACCCAGTCATCTGCACATCGACTTCTCTAATGCCTACTGAAGACCCGGCATTCAGCTGAGACACCCATTCCAGTTTATGTGTTACCCCGTGTTAGAGTCAACCTAAGCATGTTCAACCTGCCCCAACAGCCTCATGCTTGCCAAGATAGCTGCAAATGAAGCTCATCACATTTGTAGAACATAATATCGTGTGATGGTGTCAAAGAGTTGGACACCTCTGGTATCATAAGCATCTCTTTGAATGGTATATCTCAATAATAGTTTCATAAGCTAGTTGGTGAGATGGCTCAGCGGGTAAAAGTGTTTACTACCCATGCCTGATTGGGTTTAATCCCCAGAACTGACTCTGTAAAGTTGTCCTCTGATCCCTAAACACACACATATATACACTGAAACATACAGTAATCATACTACACACTAGTAATCAGTTTTAAAAGAACAATTGCATCTCACTTCATATATCATAATAAAGTAACTCCAACACTTTTATTTCAAGGAACTACTACCATAGAAAGGAGAGATGAAGGGGGGGATAGGGGATAGATAGATGATAAATGATGGATAAATTGATAGATAGATGATTGATAGGTAGATGATAGGGATAGATAGATAGATAGATAGATAGATAGATAGATAGATATGATTAATGGATGGATAGATAGATGATAGAGATAGATGATGTTAGAGTAGATAGATAGACAGGCAGACAGACAGACAGACAGATAGATAGAATATAAAGAAATAGCAAGAATAGATGTGTAAGTACAAAGAATGAAGAGGTAATGGTTGCTCTATCCAATGCTGACAGACTCCAGTCATTCTCTCAAAGAAGGTGCCCAAGACTTCCCTGTCTCCAGCTTTCCTCTTCCCATCCAGCTGTTCTTCTAGATGGCTGCACTGACAACTTCATTAGTGATCCCAGACCTGTATGTTCCAAGGAAAATACACATTAGGATTTATTATGGTCCCATCTGGACCCTGAGGAGCAGCAGAGGGTGCAGCTGCCTTCTGAGGTTCTTGCCAATGACCTAGAAAATCAGCACACCCCTGACCTCAAGTGGAAGCTTCTCCATGCCCCACCCCAAGACAAACATTCCAAGTCACCATCTGGTACTTCCTGTCCTCCCTAGTCCCTCCCATTTGGCCCCTGGCAAGGAGCCTACAACCCTGGAAAGGTTTGAGAACTCTGCCGAAGATGGATCCAAGAACAAACGGTAGAGCCAGGGCACAGATGTGCTCAAGTACACGTCCAACAGATCAGCTCAGGCTGGATGCAGAAGGACGTGATGCTTACACCTCTCCTTAGTACAGAAAGTACATAGGTCACACTGTGACCACAGCTGTCCTCACAGTTCAGAAACCAACATGCTGTCTCCAGGGTCCTCAGGCCAATAAATCAAGCAGCAAAGACCCCATCGATGACCTCAGTGAATGGCCATTAGAAAGCCCACACTTGGCTTTCTTTGACTGACATACCAGTGCTTTCTTAAAAGCCCAAGAACACGGTTGCAGAAACCCCACGTTCATGATCAATCTCTCTGTAACAGTGACTACTAACCACAAGTTTGCTCCATCTCTAAAGAGGGAGGAAGAGATGTTAAAAGCCACGTCACATGTTTCTACTTACACTTAGCTCATATTTAAAATACAGCCCTATTACTCTCTTTTAAAATTGCATTAATATATTTACTCTGGAGACTATGGTATGTGAGAGTGGATAGATTCCTGTGTAATATGGTGCATGTGTAGGTACATGTACGTCACAGTGTGTGTGTGTGTGTGTGTGTGTGTGTGTGTGTGTGTGTGTGTGTAACTCAGAGGACATCTCATGGTAGTCAGTTTTCTGCTTTCACAGTATAGCTCCTGGGGACTGAATGCAGGTCACTAGGCACAGTGGCTGGTGCTCAGCCCACTGAACTCTCATTGGCTCCAAGCCTACTCATCTTTGTTACCCAGCTTTCCTTCCCTCAAAGAAAAGGAGTAGAAGATAAAACTGGGTAACAGGAACTTGAGAGCTGGCCCAGCTAGCTGTTAAGAACACTTGCTGTTCCCGCAAAGCACCCAGGCTCAGTCCAGCACACCCACATGTACACAGCTGCCTATACTTCTTGTTCTACGGGACCTCATGCTCTGGTCTCTGGGAGCACCGCACACATGGGATGCACATACATACACTCAAGAACACACATACTGCACATACACAAGTTAGTCCTCTTAAAAAGAAAAGAAAACTACTTAACATAATTTAAAAACAATAGCAGCAGGAAATATCAAAGTCCAGCTAGATGACATATTTGGGTAAGTTGGGTGAGCAGCACCTCAAATTTTTTACCATTCAGAAAATAAGCACCTGGTTCAAATATGGGGGGTGGAGGGTTCTTCCAGCTGTGAGCCTAGAGTGCCATAGAGGCTTTGGTTCTGAAGGGTCACTTGTGTAAAGCCTTGTGAAAGGCTTCTCACAGGAAACGTAAGTATCGACACTCCAGGCTAGGTGCTCACTCAGATGGAGGGCAGAGTTCTTGGCTTCCCAGACACTGATGACTAGAGCAAAAATAACCTCGATTTTTATAGACTGGATTTTTTTTCCAAGGCCTTAGCCCATAATCTTATTAAATGGGACAGTTCAAAATAAGTTTCCCTGGGAAACTGAGAAAGAGGCCACAAAGTCACTGCTTTAGTTCCAGAGCAGAGCCTCAGAGTTCACATCCCAGTGCCCCTCTCCAGGAACCCGGATGCCATGCTTGGGTGTGCACAGCCAGCTGCGCTGTTTGTTGAAGACTTAACTAGCTGCTGGTCCACTCAAAGTCCACATCTTCAGGAATGGCAGCCTATCCTTCAGTTCTGGTGCCTGGAAAGCTCGGAACTTCTGTCCGTCCACCACTGGGCCAGTCAGTAGATTCTGTCCAGAAGCTATCTGTTCACTGAGCATGCTTGGAAGTCCCATCAGAGCCCCATGCTGTCCTCCTGGTGCCTTCAGCTTTGTTAAACCCCACCTACTGGTGTTTCACAGAAGCCCAAAGCCCAACAGAACCTCATGAGGTTCCTCACCTTTCCCTTAGCTCCTCACTGGATACATCTGTCTCCTTCCACATCCCTCTCATGATGGAGAAGCCTCACTGTCTTTCCTGGCTGTCTGACACCTTCCTCTTCCATATCTCCTGCACGCTGCTGTACTGTTTCCTGGCCAACATCCACCTATTGGTCCTACTCTGCCTCTTCTGAGAGTACCCAGCATGCCTTACCGTGTATCCCTTCCCGCTAACATGTAATTCATTGTACATTATTCATGGCTTTATTACCTGCCCCCTGGTGCCCAGCCCTCCAGTGAGAAGTTCCCTCCTCAGAGCCAGGAAAGCTGGTGAGTTTGCCCAGCCTGGGATACTTTCTCTTGGTTGTAAATGTCCCCAGACAGTCCAAAGTTCTGCACTCATGAAGTGGTTCATCATTACACTATTCAGGAATTAAATTTGGCAATGTGCCTTCAAGGGGCTGCATAAATTACAGTATTGTAAAAAGAATGTTGTGATTGTTTCCAGGCTTCAAACTGCTTAGGAAAGATGTTGCTTTTGTAATGTGCTCCATCTCCTGGGGTTCCTGAGACATCAAAAGTGAGCTGAAGCACATAGCTCTTACAAGGCCGACAAAAGCTCAATGTTTTATTAATAGCTTTGCCCCATTGCCCTTCTAACTCATGCCTTGAGAGCCCAAGCCTCTCTGGTTCTAAACATTTGTAACATGATGATCCCTCCCCTGGTTAGGCAGGGCTTCACCTAAGTGCAGCATCAGCTCCTGGCTGCTCAGCTCCTTTATGGAGATCTTAGGAGCAGTGGGCAGTGGAGCCCAGAGTGGAGTCTCCATCAAGTACCCCGTGTCTCCTCCCACTGCTACGCCCTGGCTGGTCTTCAGTTCTACATGCCCTGCCCTCTCCAAGGACATCCTCCATGCCCTGCTTGAATGACAAAGCTTCACAACTGTGTTGGGAGCTCCTAGCCGAAAGTGACTATCATCTTTGCAGCCATCTCAGGCCATATATGCTGACAAGAGACTTGTTTTCAACAGCCTACAACAGCTGAGCACACTCTGATAAATATCTTGTTTTTCTCACATATCTTGTTTTGCTGTTTAGTGCCGCCAGCTGCAAGGCGCACGTGGTCTCCTCACTGCTAGCTAGGTGCACATGATATCCACGCTGCTGGGTGCACGTGGTCCCCTCACAGCTAGCTAGGCGCACGTGATATCCACGCTGCAAGGCACATGACGTAGTGCCTTCAGCTGTGCTTGTCCACGAGGGCAAGGCACATGGTAAAGGGTATAAATACCCAGGATTTCCTTCCAATAAACGAGACTTGAGAGACTTGATCAGACTCCCTGTCTTGTCTCCATTCTTCGAGTCTCCGTCCCCACTCTCTCTCTTGCTAGGCCCTGACCCGAGGACCAGAGCAGCAGAACGGGCGGCTACAAAGTGGCGCCTCAACGTTGGAGCTCCAGTAAGCGGGAATTGGAAGCGTGCATCCTCACTCCTGCGCTGGAGACCCTGCTGACTGACCCGAACAGGCAGCAACAAACTGCCTTTCCCCTGCACTTCCTTGGAACCATGCTCTCTGGTACCCAGGCAGACTATCTGAAATTCTGATGTCCCTGGGTTTGCTCCATGCTCTGAGATCCTGGTCTAAGCTATGAGATGGCTGGTCTGTACCCTAAGCATGGTGCCTGGGAGCTGGGACCATGCATAGGGTACAGCCCATGTCTGTTTGTATGGCATACTCTTCTGTCACCTGCAGTAGCAGAGGCACTGGCTGCTGAAGATGAAAGTAGTGTGAGGAACTAGGTAGCTATAACCTCTGTCTTAGTTAGGATTTTACTGCTGTGAACAGACATCACCAACCAAGGCAAGTCTTATAAAGGACATTTAACTGGGGCTGGCTTACGGGTTCAGAGGTTCAGTCCATTATTATCAAGGTAGAATCATGGCAGCATCCAGGCAGGCATGGTGCAGGAAGAGCTGAGACTTCTACATCTTCATCTGAAGGCTACTAGTGGAAGACTGATTTCCAGGCAGCTAGGATGAGGGTCTTACACCCACAGTGACACACCTACTCCAACAGGGTCACACCTACTCCAACAAGACCACACCTACTCTAACAGGGCCACACCTTCTAATAGTGCTACTCCCTGGGCTGAGCAAATACAAACCATCACAGCCTCCAAAGAATGTGAAGGAGCAAACCTAGAAACCCAGCTTCTCTGGTTCAGGGCCCAGAACCAAAACTTGTTGCCCATCAGTGCAATTTTTCTAACTCTGGGTTTTTCCCTGGAAAGTTATAAAATCGGAGGTAAGTGTCGGACAGACTTACCACCTTTCACTGAGACCCGGATGGTGGAGGGAGTCACCTGACTGGGGTGAAAAGGGAATGAAGAAAGGACACTTCTATGGAAAAGCTGGGATCGGGTGGGTCATGCACTCAGATGGAGACTTATCACCAACAGCAACCCACAAACTCAGGCAAGGAGGTAGGTTTGTTCTATCAGTGGAACAGGATGCAGGTTTAGCTAATCTGGTAGGAGATCTCATGTGGGGGGAGGGGCAGTCTCAGCAAGTCTTCCGGAAGGAGGAAGCTGGCGTTGCTAGTTTTTGCACACGCAGATCAATTGTTTACCTGGGTCAGAAGGAGGCTTTGGCATTCCCTTAGGTCTAAGCGCTTGACATGGGGTCTTAGACATGGCTATGACCCTACCAACATGGGGGTCTTAGACATGGCTGTGCCTCTGTCAACATGGGGGTCTTAGACATGGCTGTGCCTATGTCAACATGGGGGTCTTAGAGATGGCTGTGCCTCTGTCAAAATGGGGGCCTTAGACATGGCTGTGCCTCTGTCAACATGGGGGTCTTAGACATGGCTGTGCCCCTATCCGTAGTATACATTCACTTAGAACTGAATCCCCTCCTCAGAATTTGAAAGGAGCTTGATAGTGGTAGCCTATGGTGTGGTGTGAGGTAGGTTGCACCTTTAAGAGCTTTATAACGTTGAACCATCTCAAGAATAGTACCTCAGCCTCACAAAGCTACAAGACAGAGTGGGTAGGGACAACTCTGTCAGAGCTGGTGACTTCAAGCCAAGGGGTACACTTGCTAATACCCTTGTAGGTCTATGTAAGTCAATAATCTCTCCTGTACAGAACTAATTCACAATGGCAGGATGTCTATGACATACTCACATGCCAGGACCATGCTGGGCCCTCAAGCAATGTGAGACAAGGTCCATTTACTGGGATACTTGTGACCTAATTAGGTCAAATGTCAATACATTTGACCTAATATTGTTTCAAATAGACAATGAGAAGTGTGTGTGTGTGTAGTGCACACACATATGAGTGTGAGAACATATATCATACAGATCCTTGTTGTGAACCCTGTCCATTGTTTATGACAGACACTGGTGATTTGGATGGTCAAGTCTTCTGTTACAGTTTATTTTGCTTTGCTTTGTTGACACAGCCTCACTCTACAGTGCAGACCAGCCTGTGACTCACTATGTAGTGTATGTAGTCTGTCCTCAAATGCTCCTGCCTACCTCTCCCATATGCTGGGCATAGAGGCTTCACACTCAGAGCCATTGCTGCCTGAGATCATAGACATGGTTTGTTATGATGGCATCGAGTTCTCACTGAGTAAGTCTCCCTTCTGGGAGATGGCAGCCTTGCAGTCTCCAGGAAGCTCCCTGCTACCACAGTCCTTTGGTGAAGTCGCAGAGACTTTGCATCATGTCTACTCTTCCACCAAGACAAGAAAACATGGGCTTTTGGCTTCATTTTTCAAGTGCAAGTTGGAACATTACTTTTCCTCTGTCTCTTTTATCTCAGTTATTGCTGTAAAAATTAGCCTCTTGTACAAAACCACTCTCTGAGGCAACAAGCCCTCATGTGTCCCCACAGAAGCTCAGAGAGTGCAGTCTGTCTGTCATAGGCTGCATCTATATGCTCTCTCAATGACCTTCCTGGAACTTGAAGCTGAGGACGAAACTCTCAGCCCCTAACACTCCATAGAAGGGAGACTCTGAAGACCTGGGAACCTGCAGGACATAGGGGTCAGAAGGTGTGCCTTAGTTACTGTATTACTGTTACAAAGAGATACCGTGACCAAGGCGTTGCTTAAAGAAAGCATTTAATGGGGCTGGCTTACAGATTCAAAGGTTTAGTCCATTATCACCATGGGAGGAAGCAGACAATCATGATACCAGAGCAATAGCTGAAGACTTTCTGTCCTGACCCACAGGCAGCAGACAAAGAGAGACACTGGGCCTGATGTGGGTGTTTGAAATGCCAAAACCCACACCCAGTGACACACCTCCTCCAACAAGGACAAACCTACACCAACCAAGTGGCTTCTCCTAATCTTTCCAAACAGTTCATCAGCTAAGGACTAAGCATGCAAATATATGAGCCTATGAGGAGCATTGACAATCAAACCACCACAGGGTGGATGCAGGAAGGAGAATTGTTACCAGGGCTTATGTCTGCCCAGTGTGACCCAGTCTTGTCTTGATTACCTTTAGATCAAGATGTAGAACTCTCAGCTCCTTCTTCAGGGCCATGCCTGCCTGGATGCTGCCATGCTTCCAGCCTTGATGATAACAGACTGAACATCTGAACCTGTAAGCCAGCCCCAATTTAATGCTGTCCTTTAAAAGAGTTGCCTTGGACATGGTGCCTCCTCATAGCAATGGAAACCCTAACTAAGACACATGAAATAACTAAGATTTGGAACAGAATTGGCCTATAGATGATTCCGGCAACTGTTTCAAGAAAAAAAAAAAAACAGCCAAGCTGACAATTCAGCAGAAGGGATGTTTACAATAAGCAGGGACGCTGATCAAAAGCGCCAATTTTAAAAAATGGTGCAGCTTTCTCAAAATTATGCAACCTCTTATTATACTGTTCACTCTGGTTTCATCTCTCAGTCTTCAAAGAAACGCCAGGACACTAGACAGGATGAAAGGGGGGTTGATTAAAGAGAAGGAAACTGCACCACAGAGATCAGAATGCTGGAAGAACCTGAGGAAGGCCTGGGAATCTGAGTCTGGGCTGCAAGTGCAGACTCCATAGTCCTAGATGATCCCTCAAAGTTGAGCTCACCACCTGGCAAAGGTGCTTTTAAAGAGAGGAAACTGTCCCTGCTCTAGCAAAATATTCAGGTCTCTGATGGCCCGAGCAGAATCCCCACAAACACCCCTCAGGGACAAAACAGGAGAAAGCACAAGGCTCTGAGCTTCTGCCAGTGCTGCCTGAGGGTCAGACTGAAACGCTGACATCTTCAGCAATGTCAGAGAAGAGACACAGAGAGAGGGCAAAACTTCCAGAAGGAACCCTGAAGTTACCAGAAGGGCCCTGCAGTGTTATGGAGATGTAGTGTTAAGTGTGATGACTTAGGGTTCTAAGTGGCCTGTAATAGTGCCCAGCCGTTTGTCTATGTGACACAAAGCATTGTCATGTAAAAGTTCACATTAAAGAACCAAGCAGTTGGGACACACAGCTCAGCAGTTAAGAGTACTGACTGCTCTTCCAAAGGTCCTGAGTTCAATTCCCAGCAACCACATGGTGGCTCACAACCATCTGTAATTGGATCTAGTACCCTCTTCTAGTGTGTGTCTGAAGACAGCTACAGTATATTCATATAAATAAAAATAAATCTTAAAAAAAACAAGCAATTCGGTTATCAAAATGAATAAAAAATAAATAATGTAAAGTGGTTTCATGGTTCTTTACACAAATTTTTATTTACATTGGCACTGGTCCTGCCCCTGTACTTCTCAGGGAGAGTGTCTACTACTCTCTAACACATTTCTGAAGCTGAGTTTCATTAGAAATGCTACAGAAAAGTTGACAAGATGACTCAGCCGGTAAAATCACTCACTAGCTGTATAAACTGCTAACACGTGTGATTATATCTTTGTTCACCTGACGTAACTGTCGTCTCCGAGACTTACTGCCTCTGTCTGCTAACCTAGGCCTAGTCCTGGAAGCTTCTACCCAACATATGATCTAATCTAGTCCTAGAATGTTTTCAGCCTCTGAGACTTACTGCTGAATAAACTCACCCTTTCTAGATCTTTCTGAACTCTAGCTGGCTGGTCAGCTCAGCTGTTCTGGCTCAAATGCCTCTTCCACTTGACTGATTCGATCTGGTTTCTCTCTCATTATCTGACTGAATTGTTTTGCTTGGCCTCAAACTAACTCTGGCAATCTGTTCTAATCTGACTTCTCATTCTCTGGCTCATTCTGTCTTCACCTGTGTCTTTATCTTGTTCTCTCTTTAACCTGTCTCTGTAAGATTCTCCCAGTAAAGGTCCCCTGTCCTTTGCCCTGTTTTCTCTGTTCCAGTGAGAGCTGGCCGTGTCCTATTCTGTTGAATCTTTCTCTGATTTGTCACTTTGTCTGCCACTCAATTAGACATCACCTTCAAACAAACTTCCTTGCTTCCTTCTACAAACTAACTTCATTTTTTGGGATTAAAGTTGTGTACCAAGAGTGTGTTTGTATTTCAGCCACAGGGATTAAAGGTGTGTGCTTAAGTCTGAGTCACACCACAACTAGAAACAGGTTTTTCCAGTAAATAACACAATCTTGGGGTTCACAGTGTGATAAAATATCCTGCAATAACCATGACAATTCTAAGGCATAGTTGAAGGTAAGTCGATTTGGTGTTTTTTGTTTTCTGGTGTTTTGTTTTGTTTTGTTTTGTTTTGTTTTGTTTTGTTTTCCCTGTGTAGCCTTGGCTGTCCTGGAACTTGCTCTGTAAAACAGGCTGACCTTAAACTCAGAGATCCACCTGCCTCTGCTTTCTGAGCTCTGGGATTAAAGGCATAACTAAAGGTTTTTATTGTAGATTTATTGTAGAGGAAAAGGAAAGCCAGAGACATCTTGGAAGAGTCCAGAGCAGAGAGAGAAAGTGTTGAGTTTGGTCTTTTGATATGCTAAACACTGGTTGCTCCCAGACCTCACTTAGACCTAGGTGATGCTATGTGACCTTGCCCACCAAGTTATCCCTGACTGGTGAATAAAGATGCCAATAGCCAACAGAAGAGGCATAGGCCTGGTTTAGGGTCTCCAGGCTTGGGGTCAGAGAACCATGAGGTGGGGAGAAGAAAGTGAATAGAGGAGAAGCCTCCATAGGGTAAGAATTTTAAAATAATGGCCATATAGGTTGGCATTTGTAACGAAGCAAAGCTTCAGCAGTAGTTAGAGAGTAAGAGACAGTCACCCTGAACAGTACAGGGAGCAGGATCCTAGTATCAGCTATAACTTGTCTTCTGTGTGGGCTTTGAATCCAGAGGGTAGGACAGTTGTACAGGAACGTGTTCACTTACCCAAAACTGAAAACCAGACATGCAAGTCAAGGAAGGACACAGCCTAGGAGTCAGACAGACCTTGATTACAGCTTCCTTCAAAAGGAAGCCATCAAAGCTGTTTGATGGTTCAGATCTGAAATGTCCCCTCAAAGCTCATGTGCTAAAGGCTTGATTCTCAGCTGATAGTGCCCCTGGGAGGAGTCGGAAATGCCAGTAGCAGGGACTAGTTAGGGAGAAAGGTCATCAAGTGCATGCCCTTGATGGATACATGGGAACCTCTCTCCCTCCCTCTCTCTCTCTCTCTCTCTCTCTCTCTCTCTCTCTCTCTCTCTCACACACACACACACACACACACACACACACACACACACACACACACCAAGCATGGACTGAATGAAGCCTCCTGGTGAGAAGCCAACATAAGGTTTTCCGTCCTTTAAGATCCCTTGTCACAGGAAGCTGAGTGATAACACACCATCATCTCTGGTTGGGAAAGTGGCAGGTGGTGCTGTACCTTGAAGGTCAACATTCGATAACTGAGGAAACAAAAAGTACCTACTTCTTAGCCACATGGTTCGCCTCCACTTCCTTGCTGACAACAGATGGTCAGAAGTTACTCTGAAGGGGAAGGGCAAGAAAACGTGAGCACTGTCCATACTAGGCTCCTGATTCCTCGACTTCACGACAGCTAGGAAGATGGCTCAGTTGATAGACTCATTGCTGTGTAAGCATTAGGCCCTGAGTTCTATTGCTAGCAGCCATGTGCAAGCCATGCATGGCCATGCACAATTGTAACTCCAGTGCTAGAGAAGCAGGAGAGAAATACAGAACCCTGAAGCTCGAGAGTCAGCCAGTCTGTCTGAATCAGTGTGTTCAGATTCAGTGACAGACCTTGCTCAAAACACAATGTGAAGAAGCAATTGAGATGGGAAAAAAACAAATCCTCTTTTGGTCTGAGAAGTCAGCTGAATGTCAATAGAAATCAATACATTTTTTTACCTCTCAGGAAAATAGAAAATCAATTAAATACTGATACCTACTGTCTACCTCTGGCCTCCACATGCATACACACATAAGCATACACACACATGTATCAGACAACTCCATAAAAAATGGGCTAAGTATATTAACCAAAGAAATGACATGTAGCCGCTATGAAGCCTCAGTCTTGCCAGTACTGTATGAAGGGAAAACTGGAGACTTGAGACTGGCTTTCCAACCCAGCAGATAACAATGATCAACTAATAATTTGCAAACATACATACATACATACATACATACATACATACATACATACATACATTACCAGTGTTGGTAAGGATGTGGCAAAAAGCAACACTTTTAATCACTATGATGGAAAGGGTAAGTCTTCCCAGAGGAAGCGGTGCCAGTACCTATATGCTGGGCATCCTCAGGAAGAGGATGTCTGTGACCCACACAGTGACCTCAGGGTGTGCAGCCTCCAGGTGTGCTGGATGCTGCTGGCAGGAAGAGGAGATCTGCATTGCAAATGGAAACCGTAGCTGCACATGCTCTCTGGTGCCTCTTTGTCAAGGAAAACTCCAACACTTGTACAGCTGAGACCAGAGCCAAGAATGGACAAAATAAGGTATCCAGTAGAAATATCAAGGGCCCAACCCTGAGGTCACATGGGTTGGAGTGGGGAACCTGGGAGGAGAACCCTCTAACTGGCATTTGTCATGCTGCTGAGAAACATCACCACCAAGCAGCACAGCAAGGTCCACCAGGTTCTCTTCATGGGTGGTGTATTAGTTAGGGTTCTCTAGAAGAACAGAATTAATAGAATGAATATTATGTGCATGTATCTATATATGTATGTGTACATGAATATACATATTTACCTGCATGTATAATATATAGATATTTACATGTGTATATATACATATTTATACAATTGCATATATTTATAGAATCTATACATATATACTATATATGTGCCTATATATGGGATTTATTCAAGTGGCTTACAGGCCGTCGTCCAACCAAAAATAACCCATCTGCAATAAAGAAATATGAAAAAGGAATTCATTAATTCCAGCTGTATTCAGTTGACAACCAAGAAGAGCCATCATAGGTAATTAGTCTCACTGAAGAAAAAACAGCCTGCTGAGAGGTGAGTGCAGTCCAGGCCTAGGAAACCCATCAAGGAGAAGTACACATGGCTGCAACGAAGTCATCTTTATTCCCTCATCAGCAGAGAACCTCCAGAGGGATTTTTGGTTTGTTTTAGTTTGGTTTGTTAGGACACCATTCCATTATGTATCTTGGTTAGCCTGGATTCACTGTATAGCACAGGCTGGCTTAGAGCTTGCTGTGTAGCTCAAACTGGCTTCATACTCACCATGTAGCTCAGGCTGGCCTCAAAATTGCAGTCTTCCTAAGTAATAAGACCATAGGTGTGCACCGCCACGCCCATCTGAGAGATGTGTTTTTCAAATGAAAATCACTACTGGTTCCATCAGCCTCTTCTCTGGGCACAGACAGCCTCTTCAAATGTCCAGAAATGGAAGCCAGTTGTAAGGAGAACCTCTCTCTCTCTCTCTCTCTCTCTCTCTCTCTCTCTCTCTCTCTCTC
>NW_021604634.1:4547740-4563287 GCF_004785775.1 Grammomys surdaster | reverse complement strand
TCTCTCTCTCTCTCTCTCTCTCTCTCTCTCTCTCTCTCTCTCTCTCTGTGTGTGTGTGTGTGTGTGTGTGCACGTGTGCGTGTGCCTGTGTCTGTGTGTCTGTGTGTGTGTGCATATTCTTTCCAAGGCTATTTTCTCACATGAATTTCACAGATCCCGGAGCCAGAGTAACATTTGCTTACCAACAGCATGACACCAGGATAGCTGTATGAGTTTCTTTCTATGTTGGTTTTAGAACATTTTAGCCAAACTCTGCCACATCCAGCTGCTCGACGGAGAGCTTTCTGATAAAGTGTTAAATAGTCCTCCTTCCAAAACCTACAGTAATGTCCTGACTGTGCATTCTGAATCCTCCAAAAGTACTAGCAAGCTGGGAGTGAGCACACAGTAGGCCCCTCAGGAGGCAAGCCTGCTGAACATCTAAGAAGAGGCCTACCTGAGAACCATTGGTGCCTCTATTTACCAGGGTTCATCCGCATCAGCAGTGTTTGTATTCTCACTTTTATGACATAACATAAGGCAAGATGCCCACTCAATGACCAGCTCAGGTGTCCAGGAACTCAAGTGGTCTGTGAGGTTTGTGCAAGAGGACAGGAAATCTGTTCTTACGTGTCCTCCATAAGTCACCAGGCATGTGATTCCTGAATACTTTCATCAAAAGATCCTGTTAATGCTAACCAGGTTAAACTTTGAAAATTGGTTTGTGACAAAGAGATTCACAGTAAAACAAGCCAGTTTTGGCAGAGGAGATACCATGATCATGAAGGTGGTTTTCCTAGGGCAAGTCTGGATGTGCTGGCCCCTGTGATTTCCTCAAATGCAGGAAATGTGTGGTAGTGGGGGACTGTGTTCTTAGTCTACCCTGATTAAAAAGAAAAGGGAAAAAAGCCAGCTTTAATTAGGGTAAAATTCTTGAAGATAGTGTTTTGTCTGTTGTGAGTGTCATTTAAACATCTTTTATCCTCATGAGTAAGGCTGTTGCTCAGCCGGGTCAGCAACAACCATTCTCAGTTGTCATATTAAAAATATTAGAAAATATATATTAAATGTGGCCAGGTGGTAGTGATGCATACCTTTAATCCCAGCACTGGGGAGGCAGAGGCACGTGGATCTCTATGAGTTTGAGGCCAGCCTGGTCTACAGAGCAAGTTCTAGAACATCCAGAGCTACACAGAGAGACCCTCTCTTGGAAAAAAAATAATATGGGGCTGGGTTCATAGCTGAGAGTATGGTGCTGGGCTGGCTTGCGTAAGGCTCTGTACTCAACCCCAAGCATCGAAAACAAAACAAAAGCCAAAAGCCTAAATACTGATTAATACCATGTCCGTTTATTATATTATACAAAAGCAGTATTTTGAAAGGGTTTAAACATGTTTAAAAAGTGAATTTCACCACAGCTTAAGAAACACTGCCTTAAAATAAATCCTTAGGCAAGTAGTGTGTGTGTGTGTGTGTGTGTGTGTAGCCAAAATCATGCGGAAAGGGATGCTACTGTGTTGGGTGATCATATATTGCACAGTCTCCATGGTAAACAAAACATTTATTTCCACTTAGAATCAAACACTAACAGTGTCTGGTCAGTAGCCAGGATTCACTAAGGAAGGCCTGTCATTTGACTCCCAGCGCAGAGGCAGAAAAGTCGCTAAGCCTCAAAAGAATCCCAGAGCTTTCTGCCTTCTGGGCTATCTCACACTCACCTTCTTCCCAGCCTATCCACCTTTCTCCCCACAGCTCCTCCACTCCCGGTGGAACCTTCCCAGAGGAGAAGCAGTTGCCTCTGTCCCTGGCCTTGGAAATGGGAGCCTTGCACTGCAGGACAGGACAGGTTATTAGCTGTGAGGCCCTGCTAGCCTAGGCTAGCCTAGACCTGGGCACCTGTGTGGGTGTTCGCTTACTTCTGGCACAGAGTGATCTGCGCAGGCACCCATCAAAGAACAGAAACAGAAAGCAAGCCTTTGGGTGCAGGATGCACTGTAGCCTTTAAGAACATCAACCTTATCTGGCAAATTGCTGGTGGGTGGGATGAACGGATTCGGATGTCAGGAAACAGACATCTCCAGCCGTCGGGTCATAGCTTCAGGACTGGTGTAACCTCCGACTATCCTCCATAGGGATGCAGTCTGCGTGCACAGCCCTGGGAAGGGCATCTGCAGGAGCGAGAGAGGCAGTTCTCTGGACTGGAAGGGTCTTATATGAAGAGAAAAGGTGAGCTACGTCACTCTGTATGTGTTTAAAACTTCGAATTTTGTCTTTTTCTCCTCATAAGCCACTAGCATACCTTCCAAATCTTCAAGCTATCCCATCCTTCTTGAGTCCCCTTCCCTGTGACTTGTAGAGTTTTGGGTCCCTTTTCTGAGCAGAAGCAAGGTAGTAAGCATAAGGCTTGCTGGTTCCACTCTCTGTTGGGGAGCAATGTACAGTTTGGCTTGCTTCGTGTGAGTCAGCCATTGGAGAAGACCTTCATCAAATGTCCACAAGGAGCACATGGGATCACAGTGTAGGCTGACGCCATGGGTCTTCAGTCAGTCCACACAAATGAACTGCTCTACAGTCCTGCCCAGTCCTGCCCGTGGTCAGAGCTTACCCCAGCACTCTGCTTAAACTGTCTCCATCTCGGCAAGACATACTGCATCCGCAGACACTCGGTCCAGCTCAAAAGGTGCTTCGATGCATGGTAAAGTGTTTCCTAAAATTCCACAAAACGAAAAGCACTAAAAGCTGCCACTCCACATACTCCCCAAAGTAAATCATGCTTCTAAAGACACAACATTTTATTGCATTTAATTCCAGAAAAAATTAACAATTCGTTGTCAGCTAAACCACAGTCCTAGGGACACATTGAAAAGCTACGCCTCCATACAGGCTCCCCATGCCCACCCACTTACTTACCTCTGGATGTACACATGCATGCACTTCTGGGTGGGCTCACATTGATTCACCCATGAGCACAGATTCACAGGCACAATGACTGGCTCATGGGCATGTGTGCATGCACACGCACACACACACACACACACACACCACTCATAATTATGAGAATACGTTCAATCCCACTCACACAAGCGCATGCATATTTACACACAACATACGTACATACAATACACATTCATATGTACAAACCCACTCATACACTCATGGGTGCACACATATGCACACAATTATTTGCAAACATCTTCATCTGTATGTCCACAGTCATTCTTTAGCTTGCTAGTGGCTAACAGGGAAGAGCGGCTGCCTCTTGTCTCTAATGGCAAGGTATGTGTACAGTCCCCAGAGGGTTACATACTGACGACTCTGCTGAGGGAGTTACAGGCCGGTAGTCACCAGGAAACCAGATCGAACCAAGCTGGGCAGGAGCAAGAGAGGCCCACATCACAGCCTCAGAAGGGGAGTTCAGGTGCACACTTCAGAAGAGCCAATGCCTCTGACAGCTCATTTGCATAGCAATTACAGAAGGAGTCACTTGAAGGTCACTTCCTCTGTCCACTCTTGATGACAAAGGCAAGAGAGAGGCTACTTCTCTACCTCCTGCAGTTCTTTCAGAGTAGCCTGCAAGAGCCAGCGAAGCTTCCAGAACACACTGGAAGAAGCTGTCCAGGAATTCCCTGAGGGGCCCCCGTGGTGAGCACACTCCTGAACGGCCTGTTGTAGCTGCAGCTGAAGCTGGGGGGAGATGGTGGGGCTCCTGTGTGTTGAGGAGAACCAGTGGCGGAATATTTTATCACAGATGACCTGGGGGGTGGCAAGGGGAAGAAGAGAGACGTTGACTCAGGGAAGCAACTCCTTCTTGACCTCTGCTAGGTCTCAAGGGCACCCTTACCTTGCTCCTTTTGGGAAGCCCTACAGCCACGCAGCACTGGGAACTACAGTCTGCCCGAAGAGCTCTTCAGACCAGATTCACACACTATTTGCTTACAGGATTTAGGGTCCCCACTGAGGACCATGCCTGGGAGCTACACAGAGAATAGCACTTAACTTTCCCTTCAGGCTTTCCGTCAGCCTCATTTACCAAACACCCTCATACTCAAGAAGCACCTTTGACCTACATGTCCAACTCCTCGCAAAGGTATTATTATTTTTTTTAATATTTTTCCTTGTCTTGACTATCAATTACCCTTTTCCTATGCAAAAAAATTTTAGTGTCTAGAAAGATACCCCATAGCTCCAGTCCTCTCCAGCAGAGTCACAGGCAGGAGCTAAGGAGTAACAAGTAAGCCCAAACCTCGGTTCCCCTGAGAGGCCACAGCTCCCCTGAATGCTCTCAGAAACCGAATCTGTTTTCATCAGACATGTGTAATGGATTACATCCTAAGTGTGCATCAAACACCCATATGCTGAAGACTTAGTCACCAGCCTGTGGTGCTACCAGGATGTGTTGGGGCTGTTGAGAAGTGTAAGTTAGGTCCTTGGTGTGTGCCTTGCAAGGGATGCTGGGATGGAGGTCTCTTCCTCTCCCTCTTTGCTTCCCTGCCACCATGAGGTAAACAGCTCTTCTTTGCCATACACCCAGCCAGGATGCTGTGCCCCACCACTGACCCAAAAGCAGAGGATTAGGCTGACCATAGACTAAGCCCAAACTTTCCTCTTTATAAGCTGTTTGTACCAGGTGTTTTGTCACAGCGACTGAACTCTGACACACAAAGTGCATCTGTCTTTCCAATAAAGTACTGTCTAGCAAACATGAGATTATGTTGCAAATGCTGACCTTTTTCTGCTTAGTGCTTTATGCTACATTCCAAAGAAAGCTCATTTTCACTTCTGGAGCTGTGTTCAATGACAGCAGTCAGGCAGAGGGATGAGTGTGTCCCCATCCACTCCAGAGCCACAACGTAACATCACGATAAGGGTAGACACACTCATCTAACTCCCTGGAGCTTCAACTGGTACTTAATAGCATTTTAATGACTATTCCCAATCGGCAAAGGCATATTATTGTTGAGTTTTAATTAACATCATTTTAATTATGTCTTTAAACGATGGGCTGAAATATGAGATAATTTCCTAAATCCTTCGGCTGTGTGGATTTTTCATCTGTGTCTCATTACCCCTGCCCTCTCCTGCCAGTTTTCTTTGGCTCAAGGTTCCACTTACTTCTCAGTGAACCTGTAAGATCTGTGTGTGTGTGTGTGTGTGTGTACTTGTGTGTGTACATGTAGTATGTGTATATGTGTGTGCATGTGTATATATGTGTGTATTTGTGTGTATGTGTGTGCATGTGTATGTTCATGTAGTATGTGTGTATATGTGTATATGTATGTATTTGTGTGTGTGTGAATGTAGTATGTGTATGTGTGTATGCATGTGTGTATATGTGTGTATTTGTGTGTGTGTGAGTGTGGATATAGTATGTGTATATGTGTGTGCATGTATGTATATGTGTGTATTTGTGTGTGTATACATGTGTGTATATGTGTGTATCTATGTGTGTGTGTATATAGTATGTATACATGTGTGTGGATGTGTGCATATGTGTGTATTTGTATATGCATGTGTATGTGCATGTAGTATGTGTATATGTGTGTGCATGCATGTTTGTGTATACATGCATGTTTGTATACGTCAGAGAACAACTTGCAGGAGCCAGTTCTCACCACTATGTGAGTTCTAGGAATCAAAACCAAGATGTTGAGTTTGGCCAGTAATTTAACCCACAGAGCCATTTTGCCAGTCCTTAGTTTCTCAATGCAAAGACTTATGGATGAGACCAAAGATGATGGGGACTCTGGTGAAAACCATCTTGTGTGCATGGCTCAAGGACAGCAGAATCACGGGTCCATCAAGGGGTAGCTCCCCATGGAGGGGACTGAGATGGAACCCTGAAAGCCCACGTCATTGATTAGCCTTCTCAAAGATGAACCACCCAGCGACCATGGCACCTGACTCAGAAGTCTGTAGACCCTGTGGTGGTAGAGCCAGTGTTGCCTGGCCTGGACGAGAGCCACCCGATGGATAACTCTGTTGCACGGGTCTCTCCTTCATGGCAGGAAAGCTCCACAGTGTGCTTTCCTGTGCACGGGGCTTAATCTGCTTTGTTTCAGCTCAGGAGTCTCATAAGACCCTAGGTGTAAAGCTCTTGGGACAATGGGCTAGAGAGAAGCATGGCTGGAGGAGTGAGCTGAATGACAGAATTAACGACAGGTGGAAGTTTATAGGGCAAGGGGTCTTAGCTCTCATTCTTTCTGTGTGAGAATTTACAGGGAGGCAGACACTTGCAGAAAGAACGGATCTCCTTAGGTCTGAGGACACTTTGGTGGAGAACATGCCTCCTTATGGATCACTAAGGTGAGTGTGGCTGATTTGGCTGGCTCCTGCTTCCTGCTCTAAATGACCAACCTCTCAGAGAGAAGGAGGACCACTCTTCTCTTCAGCCCAGGGCATGCAAGTAAGTGCATTCCTCTGTCCCTTGCTAGAATCTCCAAACAAACGCTCAGAAGCTGCCTCAAGAGGAGCTTCAGGAAAGAGATAAGCCCACTGGGGGCTGTGTCGGGACTTCCACCCATCAGATCCTGATGGGCCGCTCAGGCAACCACCACCCAGGTAGTAAGAAACAAAGTGTGTCAAAGAACTCCCCCCTCCTGCCCTCGGGATGCAAGGAGCCCAGAAGCGTGCAGATGCAAAGGTCACATCCCCGGTTCCCTGGGCTGTTCACCTGCAGGTTGCTGTTGACACGACGGGCTCCACACTTGTTCACTCGCAGATCACACTTGGAGAAACAGTCAAAGAAATTGCAATCTTCATCTCCTGTGCAGTTTTGCTCAAGGATTTCCCTCATCTTAGGCTCAAAAAAGGCCATGTCTACGTCAATAGCTACCACCTGAAATCAAGACAGCACAGACAGCCATCAAATCGGAACCTGGGGCCTGCAGGAGAACCACTTATGGCTCCTTTTCCTGTCCTGATGTCAATGGGTCACAGGTGACTCGAGGGTTCACCACAGGGCTGTGACCACGGAGTCCACCTGTCAGGAGGAAATGCTCAGCTCATGACCTCGCTTCCCCAGGGTATTTACAAGTGCTTCCTTTGACACCGGCTATTATCATAGATCGTGTCCTAAAGTTTCACTGTAAAAAAAAATAAATCCTTTCATGTCACTAACTCAAGGATGGGGACTGTAGCCAGCCATAACGTTTTCATCTTTGGACCTTTCCTGGACTTTAAAAGTGAAATATGTACAATGCCTTAAAATGAATTTTTTCTGTTGCTTTTTTGAAGGTCATTTTCATTTGTACTTAGGTATGTGTGTATATTTGTGTGCAAATATGCCACATGTGTGCAAATGCATGTGAGGATCTCCTGAGGCTGGGTTAAAGGTGATTGTGAGCCATCCAACCTGGGTTCTAGGAACTGAAAATCAGGTCCTCCAGAAGAGCAGCTGGCACTTTTAACCACTGAGCTATCTCTCTAGTGCACACCTTCCATTTCTTTCCTGACCGTCTATGACATTTGTCAACATAAGCAACAGAAATAATCAGAGAAGCTTTCCCAGAGAATACTGAGTCTTGAGAATAGAATAGCAAAGTGCTGCCAGGGTGAGATGCAGTGCAGGTGAAATACAGGCTCACTGTTAGAGGTCAGGGAGAGGGGAAGGTTTTAAAGGCAAAAATAAGGGAGCGGAGGAGATAGCTTGGTTACTAAAGTGTGCTTGAAGACCTAAGTTCAATCCCCAAAATCCATGTATAAAAAAAAAAAGAAAAGAAAAAAAGAAATGTTGTAATTCCAGAGCTGTGGAAGCAAAAACAATAGATCCCTGGGGTTCAAGAGTTAACCAGCCTAATCTACTTGGTGACGTCCCAGCTAGTAGGAAATCCTGCCTATCATCATCATCATCATCATCATCATCATCATCATGATTATTATTTAAAGGTTCACAGCTCCTGAGGAATGACTCTGGCCTCCACACATACACAGACAGGCACACTCACACATATGAGTGCGAACAACCCAATTCACAAGACAAAAATAAGGAGAGTAACACCAGAGGTTTTGAAACAAGAGTCCTTGGTCACAGTGATTGACAATTATGGCATCTGTCCAAGGATCAGTGAACAGTAATGGGGCGGACGTCCTGTGTCTTTGCAGAAGTGTCTTGTTCAAGGCTGTGGTAGCTTCTGTGAAAGCCTGTAGATGTGACAGAGTCCATGGGACCCTCACTATTAGGCATCAGGCACAGTGTTTCCCCTCCCCCTCCCCCTTGTTTATGTTTGCTGTGAGAATTCCATTTTGACCCTGCTAAGTTTCACATTTCTTCTCAGCTATCTGGGTGAGGATTACAAATGCTTCGAGAGATACATAATTGAGCCCCAAGACTGTGAACAATCACAGGCTGCTGTTTACGGCACATCAACACACCGAACAGATGATCAGCATAAATAAGCCCGGAGCCAAGGGCATCAACCACTAATTCCACTGTCAGAGTAAGAACTTGAGGACCGCTGGAACTTCAGATTTATCCTTCTGGCTTTCGACCAAATGGGTTTCAAAACCAGAAAAAGAATAACTTATAAATTACGCAGATTTTCCTCCACCACCTGGATACCAAAAAAAAAAAAAAGTGAGCTGAAATTTGCAAGAATCTGGAGTCTGCCCAAGTCCCACAGCTGATAGCTTTGAGATAAGAAGTCATTTCAAAATGTGACATCTTTGACTGAACTGGCTTCCCACAAGCCCTCACAGGTCATTGTGAAAATGTCAGCCGCCCTCCCCCCCAACCCAGTAGCATCTCAGAGAGGGTTCATTCACTGGTGTCATTTGGCTTCAGAAGGGCGTGTTTTCTCATTTCTACCTTTGTTTTCTTCTCTTCACTCAGGGTGGTGGGGTGGGGATTATCAGTAAAACAGCAGAAGGGAGGTAAACTATTTTAAAACCTGCAGAACAATGAGAGTAAAGTACAGAGAACCCCTCCTCCTTTCATGATCTTTGCCTAATAATGAACTCAGTCCAGGCAAATAGGCCATTGCTATCTATTTGTTTTGAGGGAGTTAACCTTTTTTTAACAATATCTTTTTATTTAGTCATTGACAATTTCATGCATATGTTCCATGCATCTCGATCATATCTACCCCAAGTCTTCCTTCCTATGTCCCCCACACCTGCTGATCTCTGAGTTCAAAGCCAGCCTAGTCTAGAGAAGGAGTTCTATCTTGAACCTCATCATCCCATTCCCTTGCCAAAAACAACAACAACAAACAAACAGATTGTAAGTGGTACATAGACATATATCAGGCAAAACAACCAGGCACATAAAATAATATAACAGTTTTTAGTTTTTCAAATTAATGAGAGCTATGCTAATGAACCTGTCTTTATAATTTGTTACCAGGTTGAGGACCCATCTCTCTGATTTCTGGCACTTTCTCCAGCCTCAGTTCCTCCTCAGCCTCATCCATGCACTGTTCCTCTCATCTCCCAGTGAGAGATTCATTTTTAATTTATACTGCGTAGCCTAGAATAAATTGCAGCTTCTGTGTTCCTAAAATAAGAACAGCAACAAAACAAACAGGAAAACTTTCACAATATTTCTCAGCATCAGGAGAATCACAGAACTCATCCTGCACAAAATGGCATAAATAGTGTCTGCTGCTTGAACCTGGTCTGGGCACCAGACTCTCTTCCCCACTGAGTGAGTTGTTCTTGGTCTCCTCACACAGTTTCTCTCTCTCTGTGTCTCTCTGTCTCTCTCTGTCTCTCTGTCTCTCTCTCTGTCTCTCTCTCTCTCTGTCTCTCTCACTCTCTCTGTCTCTCTCTCTGTTTCTCTGTCTCTCTGTCTCTCTCTCTCTGTCTCTCTCTCTCTCTGTCTTTATGTCTCTCTGTGTCTCTCTGTGTCTCTCTGTCTCTCTGTCTCTGTCTCTCTCTCTGTCTCTGTCTCTCTCTCTGTCTCTCTCTCTGTCTCTCTCTCTCTCTCTCTCTCTCTGGAAGCATCTCTCTTGCTTGAAAGGCATGCTTGTGAGGTTTAGGGTTACCTTCCTTTTCTAAGCTGTTCATTTGTACACACTTCATAAATCCTGAAGGCCCGCACCGGAAGACTTGGAATCTTCTGTTCCTGTGGCTCATCTATAAGAACACCCCCCATTCAGGGCAGGAGTCAGCCAGGGGTCAAAAATAGAGCCCACCTTTTGGAAGCAGGAGTGCAGTAATTCTTAAAGACCACAGCGAAGGTGTCTTGTTTGTTAGCTCTGTGTGTGTGTGTGTGTGTGTGTGTGTGTGTGTGTGTGTGTGTTTGAGACAGGATCTCATTATGTACCCCAGTCTGGCCTTGAACTCACCACCCTCCTGCTTAGTCTTTCTGAGTATTGGATTGGCTCATAGTTGGTGCTTTGTCTTCACCCAGAGTCTCAGAGTCAGTAGGTCTGAGGTGCAGTATGAAAATTTACATTGCTGGGCTGGTAAGATGAATGACCAGGTAAGGGCACTTGTCACCAAACCTGAGCACCTGCATTCAAACTATATGGTATTAAGAACAGAACCAACTCCCACAAATTGACACCCAACCTCTCTGCATATGCTGTGACATGTATGCCCCCCCAAACCCAGAATAAATAAGTAAATGTAATTTAAAAAATAGAATTTGCATTGCTAGCAGCACTGTAATGTTGAGGATACCCACTAATATACCCGCAGGGAGGAGCTGACTCCTGATAATAGTGTGCGCCTCATGAGCTCCTCCCTCCTTCCACTGTGGGTCACAAATAGCCTTGATGTCTCTCTGGCAGGCAGTCACACAGGCTGCTAAGAACTCAAGGGGACAATGGCCATGCCATGCCCAGAGGACAGCATTCCACATTACCACATCCCTAAGACTCGAGTGATTATATCCCCCGTATCAGGAGGCTATGCTGTCAGGAGTTGTAACAGCTATATCCATATCTCAAGTGACTTTTCAGAAGTGAAAGGCAACTGCTCCCCTTCTTCCTGCATGATTCTGCTCACTATGCTGAGAAGCCTTAGCTAGAGTGGCAACCAGTCCCAAAACAGCAGCTGGTAGGATACTAACTATATTGGGGGGCTTCATCTGAGAGACACTGGCAGACCCACAGCAAGGCATAGTACAGGACTGAGCTCCCCCAGAGCTTCCTGCCTAATGCGCACACTCTGATGGAGCCCCCCCCAACCTTCTAGAACCAACCAGAACAACCCCCCCACATCCATCTTTTCTCATTTAAAGCTGCCCCCTGGGTCTGCATCCCCTCCAGGGCACCCACAAACTGGGTATTGGGAGGACATAGTGAGCAAGGACAAAAAATTGATTACATACAACACTGATGGCAAATTTAGTTCTCTAGATTCTAAGCTGCTTTTAAAAGGCTATGTCAATACAGTGCAGCCTGCCATGAAGCCCCACAGCACAGCAATAACTTATTGTTATTAATAATTATAATAATAACTCAATATCCTAACCAAGATGGAGCGCTTATTCCTCCACCATGAGCCAATCTCCAAAATGAGCAATCCGGTTTGAGTGAACAAAGTCGCTGCAGCCCTGAATGGCCAGGGTACAACCCTCCTCCCCACTGCTGACTCTATGCCTGTGACGTCACAGGCTTCCCATCACCTTTCCCCGTTGGGTGGCCCAGCACGTGACCATGGAGGCAATGAGACCAGGGTTAGGAAGCACATCAGGAACCTGACATGCTACTTTTAGCTGAGAGAAGAGAGAGTCTGATACTATCTAAAACATACACGTCTCTCTGTCACTTCTTATCCACCACAGTATATCTCTGGTGCAGCTGCATAGCCCCAGAGTCGAGGATAAAATGGTGCCTTCCGTCTGCAAGAGCTGCAGGGGTAAACATTCCTCTTTTCCTTCCCTGCTAGCAGACACTAGAACTCCGCCTGTCTCTCTGGATGTCTTATGTGCAGACCTGGAACTGACTACAATCTCTCCAGAAGAGTAATGCCGGCTAGCATTGAGTATTCTCAGCACACTGGTGCTATGGACACACAATGCCTGGCCTGGAAGAACAGCTTCCCTCCACATCATCTGCAGCCTAGGAAGTCTGTCCTCTGCAGACCACAGATGCTGTAGCAGCACTAACTAGTCCTCAAAGCTGCCCTCAAGGAAGTGAGACATCTCCTCCGCCCCCTGCCTGACTCAGACACCTGTGGGTTTCTTCACTGGACTGGACCTCTCCTCTAAGAGCTAAAGATGCATTTGTTTAAATCCTTTTGTAAACCTAGCAAGGAAGTGGTCCGGAATGGGAATCACCAGGAACCACAAGGCTGCCCAAAGTTATACCCGACTTCCTTCTGGAGGCCAAGAACTCATTTTCTCCCACACAGACCAGAATCTCTTCTCTTACCACAACATGGCAGCCTGCTTCCACTCACCGTGAAGTCCCTCTTGATGGCGAAGTTCTCAGGTTTGACATCACAGAGGTGGAGGCGGTGGGAAAAGTCACTGTCGAAATGGCTCACCATGTCCAGGAAGCTGAGGGCAATGTGGCTAATAGCCTGTGCTTGGCCAGCATCATCCAGTGGGAAGAGAGCCTTGTGGTGAGGGCTACCAGCAGCCAAGTACTCCACTGCATAAAAGTGACCACAGGATCCCAGCACGGGTAGGATGTGGCGGCTCAGATCTGGCAACAGGCTGAAGTACACATATTCCTCCTGTTGGAGCAGTGACCATGCACTGGCCAGCTGTTGACGCCAGCCAGGGCCCTGCCTGGCAGGCCACAGCGGGGCTATGCTGTTGTTGGGCAGCTCCAAACCTAGTGTGTTCTTGACCTCCCCTGCTACCATCAGCAGCAGCTCAGCCTCGGGGATGCCTGGAGCATCTGGCCCTGCTTCCTCCTCCAGCAGATTGAGGGGTGGGAAGCTGGAGAAAGCCTCCCTTTCGGATTTGAGGACAACAGTCCGGCCGCGCCACTGGGCCTGCAGCACCTTTTTACCACGCTCGTAATATAGGCAGCGTTGATACAGCAGCTCCCCGCCCACACACAGGTCCTCGCACAGGGCGCCCGTGAGCCAGCCACCGCGGTAGTCCTGGCACTGGAACAAAGGGAACAGAGGGTCAGGGCAGGGCATGGATTGCGGGCAAGGGACTTTGTAATTAGCCGAGGAAAGAAAATGTCCGTGAAAATGTCCATGAACCCGTATTGGAGATCACCCAGAAGGTAGGCTCAAGTGATTACCTCTGACCTGTGAGTTTCTCAGCCACCCCTTAGCAGAAACATGGATTAAATATTGCATCTGCTTAGAATATGTACTGACTGTTTCACCAGCCATCACTTCTCTATTATACAGTATAGCAAGTACCTCCATTGTAGTGGTATCAAAGGAAGCGCAGAGGTGATTCAAAGCATAGGGAAAGGTGTACACTATGCAGACACTAGGCTGCCGTAGAAGGGACCAAAACCCTTGGGTTGATTTTTGATATCCAGGGAGGTTCTAGAATTGGTTCCACACTTATACAAAGGGACAACACTGATTTGGTAAGCATCTCATCAGGATTCTGTCACTCAGTCTAGCTAAGGACATGACCTTCAAAACCACACATCCAGAGTCAAGAGCTCATCCTCTGGGGTCGAGCTGGATGCACCTGAGAACATCTGAACCCTGGAAGAACAGACCCAGGCCACGACCATCAACTTTGACTCCACACTGGAGGCTTATCCAGAGGCTTTTTAACATTCCCATACTGGAACAGTTAGTTAAGTTGAATGAGGCCCCGGAGTTTCGTCTGCCCCTTGGAGTGACCACAGTACTGTCCCTTCCAAACACACTGGTGTTTGCTATTTTCAAACATGAGGTGTTTATGTTCCTGAAGCCCTCAGGATGTCAGATAGCATACCTCCAGGCTCACAGAGTGGACGTAAGGCACAGGGTGCAGTGTCTCGTGACACACACTTTGGAAGCATGGAGACAGTCTGCGATTGTAGCAGCAGTGAAGAAAGATCCCAGAAGCCTTAGATGGGGTGTCACTTCTAAACACCATGGGGCTCCAGGACAGAGCCACTCAGAGGGAGGGGGAATCTGGTGACCTTCCCTACCATGTCATAGATCCCTAGGAAGACTATCCTGTCTGACTATCCATCAAGAAAGAAGAAGGCACAGGAAGGAGCACGGAGTGAGGGGAGAAGAATCACAATTCTCTTCTTTCATCTTCACCATTTTTCATGAAGCCCAAATTTCTAGATTTGTGCATATCACAAGATGAGAATATTTCCTAAGCCCGCATAAGTGAATCCCTCCATATTAGCAAATACAAGCCGCTGTCCTCTCCCAAAACATCTACAGCATATGAACCCACATTCATTCACCTTACTTCTTACATGGTCCTAAGACAGGAATAAAATCTTTTCATCCCATTTTGCTCATTGTAAAACGCCTGGATGATCCACTGTGGACACTAAGCAGTGTGGCACACTGAACAAACCACTGGATGAAAAGCCGTAGTCTGAAGTCTAACTGCTGGGCTGCAGTGTTCCCAGCATACCTCCTACCTGGTCAGGGCCTCCTACTCCTCCTCTATACCTTAGCTGTTCTGCCTTCCTTGAACAGTGAGAGTGACTGTACAGCCCTGTAAGACACACATGGGGGAGGTACAAAGGATGCCCAGGGCCGGGCTAACAAGATGACCTTTGAACCACAATCAGATATGTCAGCGAGTTCTTTGCAAAGGCAGGCGGGTAGTTTCACATTAGTCAGCTTTATTGTTTGTGAGTTGATTATAAGATGTGCCTTCAAGTCAAGAAAATAAACTCCTAGTGCTTAGATACAAATAATTTCAAACCCAAAAGCTGTCTGGAAACCACAAGCTTTCATGACTCATTTGGCCACATGTGGTGTCAAGCGAGGCTGAAATGACGGGGCGTTTACAGCCGCTGTTAGACTCTGACTGCATACATCTAAGGATTAAAATCTGCCTGGTGACCGGTGCTGCCCCACATGCAAAATATAATGTACACACCACACTTCCTCTGCACCATGCAAAAATTCCAAACCACGAAGGAGTTAAGAATGTTGTGGACATTTATGAATACTGAAGATGGAACATTCAAAAGGCCCGTTAACAAAGAACACACCTATGCTTGAAAGTGGTGCCTGGATTGTCTGACCACTTTAAGATAGTGACTTTGCAGCAGTCTCAAAACCTGAAGCCACCGGTCCAAGCTGCCCATCCCCACCGGCTTCCTGCTGACAGGTCTCTCTTGTCACGATGCCCTTTAGATCTCCGTGAAGCACAGACACTGAGGATCACACTAGTCAAACACCATGTGACAAGCCTTCTCGTAACAGAGCTCTGCAGAAAGTCTGGGACCCAGAGCTGACGAGGTGGCTAAGCAGTCCATCCTGTCGCTCTTGCAGAGGATCTGAGTTCAGTTTCCAGAGCACACATGGCACCCCACAGCCATCTGTTCTATTCCAGAGGAGGGTCTGACACCCACTTCTGACTCAGACACCAGGCACACACATGGTACACATAAATAAATGCAGTTAAAGCTTCTATACATGAAATAAAATAAAAGTTTAAAATAGAAAGTGCTGGGCCTGGTCTCCCAGCTAGAGAATAGCACCATAAGCCCAGAGTTGTACTGCTGCTGCTGGTAGT
>NW_021604634.1:4541545-4547640 GCF_004785775.1 Grammomys surdaster | reverse complement strand
GGTGGTGGTGGTGGTGGTGGTGGTGGAGGTGGTGGAGGCGGTGGTGGAGGTGGTGGAGGTGGAGGTGGCGGAGGTGGTGGTGGAGGCGGAGGCGGTGGCAGTGGCTGTGGCGGTGGAGGTGGCGGTGGCGGTGGTGGTGGTGGAGGCGGTGGTGGTGGAGGCGGTGGTGGTGGTGGAGGCGGTGGAGGTGGTGGAGGCGATGGAGGTGGTGGTGGAGGTGGAGGTGGAGGTAGTGGTGGTGGTGGAGGTGGTAGTGGTGGTGGCAGCGGTGGTGTGTGTATGCCTGTGCATATGGAGGCCAGAGGTCAATTGTGAGTTTCTTCCATGTATTGTTCTTTACCTTATTTTTTGTGACAGGCTCTCTCAATGAACTGGGAACTCACTGTTTGGGGTATACCCACTGGCCAGTGATTCCAAGCTCTGTCTGTCTCTGCCCTACCCCCATGCAGGTTACAGGTGCACACCACTATGCCTGGCTTTACGTGAGGATCTGGGCTCAGGGTCTACATGCTTGTCCAACAAGAACTTCACATTTTCTGAGACATTTTCCTAGCCTTCTTGGGCTGTATTTTTATGTCTAGAAAAGCAGCAGCCATAAGGACACTGTATAAACCTATTCAGGAGGAACTGTTTTAAATGACCTTCCTTGAAGTTGTGCTCCTGTGCTGTGTTCTTGGGACTTGACAAAGCGTGGAGGAAATGTTGTCTTTGACCTTAACTCTGGGACCCCTTTCCAAGGCACAGAGGCAGGAAATGAGTGTGGGAAGGTTGTCTCAGTCACTCTTTGCCCGTCTGCTTCCACAGCACGTAAGGAACAGCCAGTCAGGCTTCTCAGAGGCCTTCCTTGGGAAGGGTAGGTTCTGAGACAAGCAATGAGTGAGGAGATGGGGTCATACGACGGTACCTGTCATTCATTCATGTCTTCCATTGCCTGCAACTGTGTTTCCCGGGACGTGTTCTCATGTTTACAGTTTCACATCTCTACAGTAAACCCAATAAGAAAACGCAAACTTCCTCGCGATCCTTTTAAATTAAACAAGAGAATCTGTGTGATACCCAAAAGTGCCTTGGAGCAATTCCACAAGCATTTTGCTAATGTCACTGCATTAGTAATTTAATTGAGAATGCTCTTGCATGAGCTGCAGGGCAGAGTGGAAGAAGAGGGAACGAGTGCCTGTGTGGTGGTGGGAGAAGATGGAACTTCATAATCTCACAGTGCTGCAAAGCCAGAGATGAGCCAGTCCCTGATGAGACCTAGAGAAGACCCTGGAGACAAGGTCACAAGCTGGGCCCTGGCTATGCCCCCAGCCAGCCATAGAGCTGTCCTCCTTTGCTTAAGAGTCAAAAGTAAGTGTGAGGCAGGGGGAGTGGACTCTTCTCCTCTAAATGGTGACTGTCCCTGCCACAGTCATGAGTTTCACCTGCAGATTCCGGAGCCAGAGAATCCCTTCAAGACTGGTCTAGAACAAGGCCTTGAGGTTTAGTCCCCACCTTGACACAAACAGATTAATATTGACAACTTTTCAAATTAACCCATTTGTGAATGAGTACTCATGGGACCACCTTCCCACTGCAGCTCCCAGACTTAGTTCACAGAAGAAACGACAATTTTCTAGGCTCCTGACTAATACCAGAGCATAGTATGAAAGAACCAGAACACAAGTCAGTTTAGTTTTGGGTTAGGATGGGTTTGCCTCTGGGCATGTAGGATAAGGACAATTGTCCAGTGTCGTGGGAGACATCACAAGGTCCAACAAGTCAGAGACACAGTCCCTAGAACGGTATCCCTGGGCAATGTAGGCTTTTCTCTCCAGCTTCCCAGACATGGTTATGAGAGAGTAGGGTCAGGGCTTCTTGGAGGACATGGTCTGACCTCAGTGCTAACAGTGAAGGAAGCTTCATCATCGAGCAATGAAGCAGAGGATTGTTCTGTCACAGCAAGCTGTGCAGAGGCCCAGCCCACATTTTGAAGCACAAATGTTCAGAGAAACAGAAAGGGTACTTCAGAATGGAGAGCAGTTAAAACCTGGGTCTGTGGCAGACTGGAAAAGTCTATCAGAAATACAATTCCAGGGCTTGGAAGATGGCTTGATGGGTAACGTGCTTGTTGCACAACTATGAAGACCTGAAGGTGTGTTAGCACTAGTCTGTAATCCCAGAGCTCCTGCGGCAAGATTGGGAAGGGGGAAGAAATAGGAGACTCTCTGGTACAAATGGTAGTAAACAACAGAGACCCTGTTTTCAAACAAAGTAGAAAGTAAGGGCTAACACCCAAGGTTTCACTCTGATCTCCATATGTGCTCTGTAGGATGCATGTACACACACACACACACACACACACACACACATGCCAGTCTAAAATTTTCTATTTCAAGCTTGGCACAGTGATTTACACCATGGTCCTAGCACTGGGGAAACCAGAGCAGAATGACGGCCATAAGTTTGAGACCAGCCTTTCTACAGAGACACTGTCTCAAACAAACCCCACCCAAAACAGTCATTCTCCTGTTCCATCTCATAACATGCTTCCCAACTTGTCAAATTCCCAGAAAACTTCCCCACTCTTTCCTAGGATTCCCCACCCCCACCCCCTGCTCCCATTAGACAGTCATGTGAGCATTGTCTGTGGTCAGTTCACCAACATATTGCTCTATATACAAATCTGTTTCACCAATGAAATGCCCAGGAAATTCACCTCAGCAAATTTGGAGGGCAATCCTAAACAGGAGCCAGGGAATGCTTAGAACAATGGTGTCACTGCTGAGTTGGTTTCAGCCTAGGGGCTGTGGTGGGTGGGGTGTGGGGATCTGGGGGGCACTGTTGTAAAAGCCTATGCTCTTTCTGGGGATCAGTAAGTTGGCTTCTTGCTGGGAAACCTAGTGTCAAAAAAGGCAGGATGTAGAGCGGACCAAAGACCCCCAAGTCTGCTGGCTATCACAACTTCTCAGTGATCTAAGAAAGAAATCCACCTAAGAATGTACACTCAGAAGCAAGAGCTTGAATGCTTGACTGCAGAGCAGCTGCTGTTACTTCATGTCATGAGGCTCTGCGACTTAGTTCCCTCCTGTCTTCTATAGGTGGAGAATTCTCTCCCCTGTAGATGGCTAGTTACTAGTGCTAAACTACACTCTCTGGAACTTGGCATGTCCGTGCCTGATGAATACAGAGAAACACTTAGTCCAGCAAATAACAAACTAGTAAACTCAACACACAAATTGCAAGTTTAAAGGGTAATTTGGAAACTTTCATTATGTGAGTGCTAAAGACTGAGTTATTTTATTAGCAGCATAACTTATTGTTTCAGCAAAGGTTGTTTCTTTAAGTCTGTATTTAAAATCGGGCTATGTCTCTTCCTCCTCATCAGTAGGATTACAAGCATGTGCAGCCATGCCGGGCTCTCTAAGTGAGTTCTGGGAACAGAACTCAGATCCTCATACTTTTGAGGAAAGTACTTTACCAACTGAGCTAGCTCCCTGACACCTCTGCTGCTACAGTTCTGTATTAATAAAATTCATAGTGAAATAGTCAATCTGTGTTTCTTCTTGTGGATGCACACACACACCATCACATGCTCTCACCCTTCTCTCCTCCAATCCCTCCCATGTCTCCTTCCCAAAATGCATGACCTCTTCCTTCAATAGTATAGTTTCATATATACATATGTGTACATTACATATAATATATATATATATATATATATATATATATATATATATATATATATTATACATGTCCAGGGCTGACCATTTGAGACTGGATCACCTAGGAAGTTGGTAAGTGTTAAAGAAGCACTAAGTTCCTACATAAGAAGCATTCAGACTTCATGAGAATAGTCCTTCTCCAGGAAGATACACATTATCTTCCAGAATCTCAGCAAGAATGGCCTCAGCATGCAAACCCTCCTCTATAAGTGTGGCAAAGACTGTTTGCAGAAAGGGTTTGCTCAGTGCTATGACCTCTTTTTGGGCAGAGGCTCGGGCTGCTAAGTTCCCTAAGGCCTGTGCAATCTCTATTAAGACACACACACACACACACACACACACACACACAGAGGCGGGTAAGGAGGAAGAGAAAAAAGACTCTGCCCTGTTTCTTTTTTAAAAAACAAACAACACCCCCCCCAAAACAAACCCAGAATCTTTAATGTAGGCAACAGTGCTAAATGCTAAATTCCATAGCACCTAACTAATCCGAGGAGTTAAGGTTTCTGAACCCAACAACCTGTGGAAGATGGCTGTGGAGGATGAGGAGTTCCCTAATCTGATATACAGGGTTTGCAGTGTAGAGTCTTCCCTCTCAGGGTCTCTACTGTCCAAGGCACCAAGTAGAGTCTTGAATCCTCAACACATTAACATTTTAAAGCAGGACAATGGACTTAAATGTTCCCATCTGCAAGAACAGCAAATGCTGTCAGAACTTGTTGAGAAGATTAAGTGAAATAGCATGGTCTGTCTTCTGACTCTGCTACTGGGCAGCATGGACATCAACAGGCACTGATGGAGAGCGCTCTGGCTCTCTATGGTGATCTGCCTGCAGAAGCTAGGGGTGTCAGAGTGTCAGTCTTAATGCTCTCCAGCCACAGTTCAGCACAGCAGAGCCTCAACACATAGCTCCCCAGAAAAATAAGGCCCTAACAACCTCACAGCCAACCCAGGAGGAGTGCCCCTTCTGTGGATGCTGTACAGCTGCTAAGTCACACAAAAGGAGCACAAAAACAGAGAATCCAAAGAACCCAGGGATTGAAGCTTTCAAAACAAGTCAAGCTGGCTTTCTAAGCAACTCTGGTCTTTGCACATGTCAGACGGAAACCCCTGGGGACCTGCAGACTCTCACCCCATCTTCCAGCCAGCTCTTTACCACCTGGTTACTCTGCAGGTAAGTTTCTCCACTACCAGCAAAGCCACCTGACACTCTGGGGCCTGGGAACATAGACTGCCAGCATGAGAGACTCACCAGGACTCTTGGCTCTGCCAAAGAGAACCTCCCTTTGGCTCTAATTTCTTATGTGCACTGGGTACTCAGAGTGAAAGCTAATGAGAGTCTGGAGGCCAGTCAGAAAAATAACAACCGCTTTTATTATGTAGGATGAAAGCCAGGCGAAATGCAAAGTGCCTGGGAAGCCAGGACACAGAGGCGCGATTCAGAGCCAGTCCTCAGAAGCCACAATGCCAACCTCTGCTAGGCAGCTGCCTGGCTGGAACCGTGTTTTAGTCTGCCCTGATTTAAGGTCTTCGGTAAAGTGAGTCAGGGTTCTTTCTCGGTTTTGCCTCAGCAAATGTAGAATGAAAGCATCAGGAAAGGCCATGCGAAAGTAAAAAGAACACTTGCCTGAGTGAAGACCAACTCACACAGAGCAGCCCTGACACCTCCCCAGCAGTTCACCTGACACTCCAACAAACAAACTTTGGGAAAATGGCTTTGGAAAATTGGCAAGAGTTAAGACTGAGAGCTGTAAAAGACAGAATCAATCTTTTCGGCTCTCCATCAAACTAAAAATGATCCCATATGTCTGCATTGAAGATGTACCGATTAAAGCTTCTAAACAGAATTGGTTTTAATTTACAGCCTGGAATGCAGTGAAAGTTATGACTACCAATTACTTAAATCCAATCATGCAATTTAATTTCCATTAGGTGTCTCCCAGCATGACCAAAGGTAAATAAATAAATAACGGGCTTTGTTTCCTATTTTAATCTACAGGATTATATTAAGTTTGTAAATGGGACCTGGGTCTTAGCCAAACTATTAAATTTTGTTGTCTTAGTCAGTGAGCTTCACTAAAATAAAAAAGGGAATTTTATTTTGGGGGATTTTTAGATGGCTACTAGGGAAATTAATGTTCCTATCTGCAAGAAGAGCAAGTGCTGTTGGAGTTTAAGTCTTGCAATTTAAAACTTGATGGAAGTTCAGCTAAGCAGTGAACAGTAGACAGACCATGTGTCTCTGTGTTGAGGAAGTGAGTGAACTCGGTGACAGGAGCACCATTTAGTTGGGAAACATGCTTTGGGGGCTTAATTTTTCCAATCTCCTTGAAAGAGCAAGGGAAAAAGGGAAAGAGGGAGGGAGAAAGGGAGGGAGGGGGGGGGGGGGGAAAG
>NW_021604634.1:4518545-4541145 GCF_004785775.1 Grammomys surdaster | reverse complement strand
GGAAGAAAAGACCTTTTTAAGCAAGTGAACTGAAACCCCTTCTCCCAAGAGTTTCTTGGAGATTTCAAACCAAATGCTCAGGTAGTCACGATTTTAGGACGCGAATAATCACAGCGGAGAGCAAAGCCAGGCTACTTTCTTCTCCTTTCTAGAGGTCGGAGATGCCTGCCTGTACTCAAGTCTCTCCTAAGCATGAATTCCTAAGCAGAATCCAGAAAATAAAAAATGAGCATTTTACTTCATAGAGGAAAGGCAAGACCGACCATTCAGCAGCCTCCTCATGTGATGTTTCTTTGTATCTACAACAGGCCGACCAGGTTAAGGAGCAGCTCGGTGAAAATCCTCTGACATTCCCTCTTTAGGGGACCACGGTAGAGCACGGAACAGGGTCGACCAGGCTGGCTCCATGGCGTGTTGTGCTCCTTAGGAGGTGTCTGCTTTGGTTCCTCTGGACTCCAAAGGTCTTGTCTTTAGGTCACCAGGAGGAGGAGCCCAAGCAACAATCAAACAATGAGGTTTGATCATGTTGGAGTGATCTGGCAGCCCCAGGGGATCACCAAAGGACTGTGGCTCAAGAGGCTAGATAGCCTAAGAAAGAGATGTATCCTCCAAACCTGGCTACCTGAACTGAATATAAGCACCTCTGACCAGGAATCTCCCTGCAAACTTTCCAGCATGAATACTGTCCCAGGACGCAAGACTAATTTTGAAGAAAAAGGAGGGATGCCCCGGCCCGTAGCGAACTCCTAGCTCTTTGCAGGGGTATTTCATGCGCGCACAGGGACCTCCTCTCCCTTTTGCGGGTAGCCCCCTCCCCCACACCCCAATTCCCCTATCCGAGGATGGAGAGGTACAATGCTGCAGCATCGCAGGTGACGTGGACACCGAGGACCCGGAGAAGATGTCTGGAACCCGACCTGGACGCGCAACACTGGGCAATGCGGCGGCGGGACCTACCAGCGCAGCCAGGATGCGCCGGCTCTTCTCGTCGGTGCAGCGCTCCGAGAGGACGCTCGGGTGTGCGCGGAGCAGCAGCGCGGCTGCCAGCACCCAGCCGGCGGTCCACGCGGCGAAGGCGAGGAGCGCGCCCCGCCGCCAGCGCCCGCACCGTGCAGCCCGGCCCCGCGCGCCCGCCGCCCGCGCCATCGCCAGCCCTGCGCTCCGGTCGCTGCTCCGCAGCTCCAGGGGCGGGGAGGGGGAGGGGCGGCGGGAGGGGAATCCGGCCTTGGCCTCAGGGCGCCGCGTTTGAGTCCCAGCGCTGCTTGGGGATCCGCTCCCGGCTTCTCGGACCTTCCTACCCTAGCCACCTTTACACTTTCTTTTCCACTTTTCTTTCCCAAGACTGAGCCTCTCGCTTCTCCGCAGGGCCTCACCCCTTCCCTCGTTCCTAGGCTGCCGCCCTCTGTCTAGCCACTATACTTGCCCCTTCCCAGGACCCCACCTGACCCCCTCCAACCTCTAGGCTGCGGCTCTCTGCTCATCCCATCCCCTCCACCAAGTCTGACCTCAACTTCGGATCCCTCCCCGCTTCTCGGGGTGATATCTCCAGGTTTGGAGAGAAGAAATGGGGTGGTGAGGGACCATCTGGAACACTCAGACCGCCCCTTCCCAAGAGCGCGGGTTGCACTGCAGCCTCCCTGACTGCAAAGGCAGGACTTGAGGTCTTCCTTGTAGGAGTAAAGAGGGACGGGCTGTCAGCACTAACACGGGCAGGACAAAGGTTCACCCTCACCCGTGCGTTTTCATCTGCTGGATCTTTGTAGCGCCACCCTTGAGCCGTTGCTCTCCAGACTATTCTCTAGCAAAGAGGTCACAGTGGGTGGCACGCTCAGAGTCCTGAGAGGTATTGTCAGCTTTGAGGGACGCTAAAAGAGACAGGGCCTCTGGCTCTGGCATTTACCAGACAAAAAACGCAGCAGAGTTGCTGCAAACCCCATCCCAGACACCTTCCCGCTGCCCTATGCCCAAGCTCCGTTTCTCACCCTGATTAAGCGTTCTCTAATAACCTCTAGGGAACTGGTGTCCTAACTTAGTCTATTCTGCAAATCTCTGGTTCTGGGATAGCTGTCTTCCAGAATTTTAGAACAAATTGAATGCTCAGGATGAGTTATAAGACTCAGGGGGAAGTTTCCAAAACTTACAAGGCTCAGGAGGTACCTCCCTGTGGCCATGTAACGAGTAAACAATTGCTGGGACAGAGGAGAATAAGACACGGTTTAAAAAATAATAATTTTTAAAATGTTTCGTTTGGTTTTAAGATGCTATAATTATGTAATTTCCCCTTCCCTTTCCTCCTTCCAAACCCTTCCACATACCCTTCCTTACCTTCTTTCAAATATATGGCCTCCTTTTTCATTAATTGTTGTTACTTCAAATACACACACACACACACACACCCTGCTTATTCTTTATAATGTTTCTTATATGAGTGCTCATTTCATATCAGATTACCAATTGGAATGTTCTTTCCTGGGAAAGACTATTTCTCTCAATCTTTTTTTTTTTTTTCTTAACCAAGGAATAAAAATATGGGGCATGGAGGCACATCGTTAATCCCAGTATTCAGGAGGCAGAGACAAGCAAATCTTTGTGAGTTCAAGGCCAGCCTGGTCTACACAGCAAGTCCAAGATAACCAAGGCTGTATAGTGAAACACTGTCTCAACAAACCAACCAACCTATGGAGAATGGGAAGCAAGCCTTGAGATTAAAATTAATATTAGGATTAAGTTTGTCTTTGTGACTTTTAAACTACATTAGGAAGCAAACTTCTTTTACCATTTTATACAAAACAAAAACAAAAAGGTAGCTCCATGATAAAGAGATCTGTTTACCGCTGTTTGAATGCAGCAGTTAGAGTATGCTCTTGATCTCTGGACTACAGGACGTACACAGAACTGCGCTGCTGTGGTTGTATGCTTTGTATTCTGCACAAAGCCAGAAAAGGTGTAGTCCATCAGAGCTCAGTTCACTATGCCCTTAGCCTGGGGTGTGGAAAGGGACGCCTGATTTTGTACAATTCAAAATCACTGGTAGGTCTGATGAGGACAGGTGGCAGAGGCCTATGGGTCATAAATAAGTGTACAATATAAGCAGGTAAGTTGGGGGGGGTCATAGCAACTTGATTTAAACAGGTTCAAACTCCTTTAAAAAACTATGAAATCTCAGCTACTTTCTCGACTTCCTTACCACACTGGAGTCCTACTACTGAGAAATGGGACAAAGATACTTCCCATCACAGTAGCAAACTTCCTTTATTCAGATCTTCATGAAGCTGTTTTCCTTTGCCTTGAAGGAAATAAAAATTTAGCTCTGTATCACCACTGAGTCAAAAGTCCTATGAGCAGACAAGAGGTACCCCAGGATACCCCAGATTCTAGATTCAGCTCATGGCCCACACTTGAGTCTCGATCATTTTGTTAATTTCATCACTATGACAAACACCGGAGAAAAACAATTTTCACAAGAAAGGACTTATTCTGGTCCATGGTGTCAGAGACTTCTGTCCGCAGTAACCTGGCTCCGTGCATCCATGATGCAGACTATTACAGAAGCAAGAATGCTGTTCGGCATCTTGCAGCCAAGAATCAAAAGCCAGACAGGAAGGGTAGGACATAAGATGAATCCCAGGTGACCTCTGACCTCCAGTCAGGACCTACATCCTACTTTCTATCGCCTTCCAATAACTCCATCAGAATATGAATCAATCAATGGATTAGTCAATGGATTAGTTCAGAGCCCTCTTGATCTAATCTCTTCTCAGTGATAAGAACTATCAGCTAGGGACCAAGCCTTCAATACAGTTGCCTTTGAGGGTACGTCTCATGTACTGGCCACACTAAGGACTCACTAACATTCAGCAAAATGAACATACCCCGTTTCTGAGATATTCTGTATTATTTGAGCATCTCTGGCACAGCCTGAACACTGCTTGGTCATTCAACTGGAGATCCTTAGTGGTGGGGCTGTATCTTACATTGTATTCTGTATTCTCAGAACTCAATACAGAACCCAACACAAAATACGCTTGCTGCATAGATTAGTGGAACATGGTACTAGCGCTTCCCCAGAAGATCAGAAAGCTTTGAGGACCATGAAGAATTTTTCTTGAGAAATTGCTTCTAACAGATAAATATTTCCATCTGATTTCTGGAGGCTATGTTGAACAGTACAGACATATTGCAGGGAGAGGAATATGTTTGAACATATCCTCTGGGTTCTGAACTCTTCCCTTGATAAGTGAGCTTGTCACCCAGGGCAGGGTATGAATATGTTGCTTGTAGGCTATTACTGGAAGAAATTGTAATTCTGTAATTTTCTAAACACATGAGGTTATTAGTTCTCATTCTGCTAAATGACATGAACTTACAAACACTTTGTAAAAAAAAAAAAAAGTTTTGGCAACGTGAACTCTAACTTGTGACTGCAAAGTGCTTTAGTTATGTTCACTAGTTTGTCCATTGCTGCTGGAGACAGTATGCACAGGATGAAGAAGCAGTACTATGCTAGGCTGGGTGAAGACCTTCTCTGTGTGGTCTGTCGGTGGACAGGACACTATTGGGGGCCCAGTCACTTGCTGCTCAGTTCAGTGTTCTCACCTCTGTCTCAATATTATATACGCATGTATTGCTCTAAAAATGAACATGGAAAATGCTCTGGACGATCCACTTTTCATCAGTATGACGGAAACAAATCAGTGCCAAGGAAGAACCTCATACGCTGTGCTTGGAGCATCAACTAGTCTACCCACTGTGGGGAGGTTTCTCAAAGAGCTAAAGCTAAATCCACCATATGCTCCAACTTTACCACTCCTGGGTACGCACCTGAAGGACTCCAAGGCAATAATACATCACAAAAAGATGAATTTTGATCTCTAGTGTCAGAGATTTCCGTCTGTGGCCACTGGCTATTGCTCTTCATCCTTCTGTAAGACATCATGGTGTGCACATGCTGGGCACCAAAGGTGCTCACTTCATGTGGCCAGGAAGCAGAGAGAGAAAGGAAGGGACTAGGGAACTGTGCCCTTCAGGGCCATGCCCCCATCATTTACCTCTGCAGACTACACCCTACATCTTAATTTCTGTCGTTTCTCAACGATGCTTTCAAATTTTGGATCAACCCATTGATTAGGTCAGAGCCCTCAGGGTCCATGCACTTGCAGAAAATCCCACCTCTGGCCACCGCACTGGGGACCAAGCATACAAGTTTTGGGCATATTTGATATCTAAATTATCACATTTTATCCGTATCATTGTTGTTTACACAGGTGTCTTGCATCGAGTCAAGAACATCTCCAACAGTTACCATTTTTACCAGATACTTGAAAGAGTTTAGGTAGAACCAGATTTTAACTATGCTCAGTGTGCTCTGTCGTCTGCTATGGCAGCAGTGGCTTCCTCGTGCACATGGAGCAAGTGCAGGGACAGAGAGAAGTAAGTTTCTGGCCACCTTGGGGGCAGTGAAAATCACTAGAGGACACCAGAGTTGGTGTCACCATCGCATCCCAGGTACAGCCCAGGCGTTAGAAATGTTAGTGATGTCATCACCCTAGGATCACCTTTCCCATTTCCTACTTAAGTGAAATGGGCTCAGTTTTTAAAATGAGATTTTATTTTGTGTGATAGTCCATGGCTTACCTTGGTGAGGTTCCAAGCTGTGCGTACTAGAAATTGATATACCAGAGGACAGATTTCTAAGGGGTGAGAAGAAAGGTGGAGACATGACACCACTGTAGAAACTAAGAGCCTAGAACCACCCAGTGAATAAACCCAGATACCTGCCTTGTGCAGACAGCACGGGCAAAGCTCGGCATCGGGCTGTTCTTTGACACAGCTGATAAAGCACCAACATTGGAGGTAACCTAAGCATTCGTGGAAGGGATTACATAAACCTTAGCCATCTGCTGTCAAAAGATGTGAGATAAGAATGTGGCAGAGAGTGTTTCTGGCAAAATATTACAGGAGAATACCTGTCCTTTCTATTTTTTTCTATACCCAAAGTTTCCTGGGAAAATCACGCTTGTTCCCTGGCCACCCTGGTGTTTGCCCATACTACATACGTGAGGTGGGTTGTGATGAGCCTATAACAGCTTCACATCTCCCAACCATGTGGCTGGGCAAAGCAACCTCAGCTTGAGAAGCCAGTCAGAGCCAGAGCTGTCCTCAGGCTCTGTGGGACTGTTTGGCAACATTGGCCATGTTTGATTTCTTGATTACTTTTGTAGCTATTTTGTACAACTAGGTTCATATAACAGATGTCTTTTGTACTAATCTCCTTTTGCTCAACCATCCTGAGGGTCCTCCATGTTGTAACATATATCAACACTTCATTTCTTTTATATCACAACTGAGTCCATTGTATGAATGTAGCACTGAATATTTTAGCACTTTGTCGGCTCGTGAGCATCTAAATGTTTCCCCACTTTTTGCCGTTGCACGTAGCACTGTTGTGAGAGTTTGTGTGCATGACTTTATACGAATGTATGTTTTTATTTCTGGATTCTAAAATTGTTAGTTATCAAGGTAAATTTATGTTTAAGTTTTATGTGCGTCTGTGTGTGCATGGGGGGTATACTGCTTATGTGTGTGAGAGAAGCGAGGTGTGTGTATATGTGCTCATGTGTGAGGGATATATGTGCACATGTGTGTGAGGAGGCTGTATATGTGTATTTGTGTAGTGAGTGAAGATGTATGTGTGCAGACATGTGTGTATAAGGGGGCATATACGCACATATGTGTGTGAGGGGTACATGTGCACATGTGTGTGAGGAGGCTGTAAATGTGTACATGTGTATGTGAACATGTTTATGTGCAGACCTGTGTGTGTATGAGAGGTGGGTATATGCATGCCTATAAGGAGGCATATGTGCACACATGTGTGTGAGGGGTATATGTGCACATGTGTATGTGTGAGACGGAGAATTGTATTTGTACATGTGGTGAGAGGGGGCTATATATGTGCTCATGTAAATGTGTGAGACAGAGAGTCCACATGGCGTGAGGGGGGCTATATACGTGCACATGCGTGTATGAACATGGGTCCGAGGATGATGCTGAGTGCCCTGGTCTGTCATTATCCAACTTACTCCTTTGAATCAGGGTTTCTCCTTGAATCTGGAACTTGAGGTTTTGGCCAGGCTGGTGGTTATGAGACCCCAGCCGTACCCTTGTCTCTTTCCTTTATGACCGGGAGAGAGAAGCACACTCAAGGCCATTCTCAGCACATTAGGTGGATGTCAGGGTTCAAGCTTAGGTCCTCATGGTTGCCCAACATGTGCGTCTAAACACTGAGCCATCTCCTGTTCCCTAGACTTAACTTTTAAAGAAACAGACAGTTGATTTTCCCAAAATGTTCCACCATTTTATATCCCATCAGATTTATCAAGGATGCTGGTGTCTCTGTCCCACCAACAGGCACTAGTTAAATTCACTGTAGATGTTCTAGGGTCAATGTGGTGGTATGTCCTGGAATTGTGAACTGTATTTCTTGAATAGTCATTGTTTTTAAGTTTAAGGGCCAGAAGTGGCCCTAGAACTTAAGTAAATGGTTCTGTTGTGCCCTGTCATTGTTAGGGTTTCTAGTCCTGCACAAAACATTATGACCAAGAATCAAGTTGGGGAGGAAAGGGTTTACTCAGCTTACACTTCCACATTGCTGTTCATCACCAAAGGAAGACAGGACAGGAACTCACACAGGGTAGGAACCTGGAGGCAGGAGCTGATGCAGAGGCCATGGAGGGATGCTACTTACTGGATTGCTTTCCCTGGCTTGCTCAGCTTGCTTTCTTATAGAACCCAGGACTATCAACTCATGGACAGCATTACCCACAATGGGCTGGGGCCTCTCCCTTTGATTACTAATTGAGAAAATGTCTTACAGCTGGATCTCATGGAGGCATTTCCTCAAGGGAGGCTCCTTTCTCTGTGATAACTCCAGCTTGTGTTAAGTTGACACACAAACCAGCCAGTACATCCCCTAAATATATGTATCTAAGGTAGAACTGCAATTTTAGAGGTACTGGTTCAAATCCTCAAGACTTATTGGGCCTAGCTTGTCACAGAAGTCTGTGAGTGGAGAAGCACATTGGCTGGTCCCAATCCTGCGGTTGTCAGGAATGCTGGGCCAGCTCCTGGGAACACAAGGAGCTGGTCTCAGAACACCAGCAACATTGATGAAGGCCCAGGAACTGCATAAGAGCAGCCATTTCCTGCCCCTTTCCTCCTGTTGGGGGAACTAAGAGGAATCGCTCCACAAAACCTCCACTACTCTGTTTAGCTGATGCTTTTGTTGTTCACGGGGCTCAACCAGAATGGTCTGCACTGATCGAATCCCTATGCTCCTCTTTGGACTGAGCTTGGTGTGATGAGCCTCTGGGGTTTTCTAACCACCCAGAGTTGCACTGATTTTTCTGTGACTAAACTGTAGGAAATATGCACCCTTTTCTTGGCCTCCCTTCTGTAACAGGTCCTAGTGTAGTTTCCAACTGCAGCCTTCAGTTCACCACACCCACAGCTGTGCCTTGGGATTTCCCTGCAGAAGGTAGTTACCCCCATGCTAACCCTTTGCACATGGGTGTCTTCCTGTGAGTGCCTGTCTGAGATGCACATCAAGCCCATGAGAACGATGCGCAGGGAAAAACTGTGTCATGCCACTTGGCACTGAGATGCTTATGCAAGCATCCTTAGGAAAAAGTGACATCCCAGAATTGTCATCTCTCATTTGGCAATGGCATGTAACTCATTGCCAAGGTCTGTGCTCAGCCATAAAGTATGCCTGAAGGAACTGACTCTTCTGGTGAGAGCCGGCCCTCTGTTGTTCCAAGAAGTGTTCATGAACCCCAAAAGACCACCAAGGAGCCAGTTCTGATGTAATCGAATTAGGATCTTTATTTACAAGCTTAGCTTGGGCCAGACTGCCATCTCTGACAACAGAATGGCAGGGTGCAGCCCCAAGCTCTTAGGGGGACAAAACTTTATAGGAAATGGTGAGCAAGTGAGGGGAGTTTAGCCCGGCAAGTATCTAACTGAGAAACTATTGTAAGCTGACAGGTAGGTGCTCATAAGCAAGGCTGGATATAATCACAAAGGATCTGAAAGTACACCTGAAACAATCAGACTAATCCTTGGTTAACTGTTGCTAGGAAGTAGCTAGGGAGTAACTCTGGTTAAAGACAAGCAGTGGGGTCCTTCTTGGTACTTGTGTAGCTTGGGTTCTGCTGCGGGCCTAGTTCTCAGGCTTTTTGCTTTTAAGATGGAGGCCAGTTCCAAGATGGAGTAGGTCTGGCCTCTCACCTCCACCTCCCTTTGGGCCTAGGGTGTGAAAATCAGAGAATCCTGAATCGCCTATAGCAGCTTCATCCAATGAGCACATATTGAAGATAGAGCTTTCCATTTGAGCTCTCCATACCAAGGGATGAGGGGGCTGTTAGTTGTCAACCTTCGAAGCCAACGTTGTGCCTCCTGCACTACTGGAAGATGCTGTCAGCCTTGATGGTGGAAAGACTACTTCAGAGGCTAAGACAACTCAGTAAGAAAAGCATCTGTCCAGAGTGTGAGCCTCAGAACCCAGGTAAAAAGAAGGCAGGCAGGCGGTGTGTGCTTATAATGAATGTCCGTGCTGAGGAAACAGAGACAAGCAGATTCCTGGAACTCACTGGTCAGCCTGGCACACCTAGCAGCTCCAGGCCAGGGATAGACTCTTTATCAAAATTAAGGTGTAAAGCTCTGAGGAATGACATTGGAAGTTGACCTCTGACCTCCATGTGTACTGCAAGAACATGCACATACACTGGGGAAGGGGAGATCACTTTATTACACAGAGAAGTTTGTGCTACCTGGTCCTGCTCCCCGGGAATCATGGTCTTTCTGAGCTTATGTAGCCGTGATCTGTTCTACCGGGGTACAGTCTTGGGATCCCCGGAGTGATCACAGTGCCCCTAGTAATGTCCTAGTCCCCAAAGCATACTTTCTACCCCTCTGATAATGCAGTAGTGTTGGCTTTTTGTTTTTAAAATAAAGGTGTGTGTGTGTGTGGTGTGTGTGTGTAGGTGGGGGTGTCTTTTATTTTGCTTTGTTTTGAGACAAGATTTCATATAGCCTAGGCTTGCTTTGGACTCTGTAACAGAAGATAATCTTAAACTTCCAATCCTGCCTCCACTTCTGGATTGTTGAAATTACAGATAAGGGCCACCATAGCAAACTTAAACTTGGATTTTGTGTGTGTGTGTGTGTGTGTGTGTGTGTATTTATTTTTGTTGCTTGTTTTTAGAAAAAGGTTAACTTTATAGTACAAATAAGAGAGGCAGATGAAGTGGTTTCTTGCCCATGTCTCACCTCTTTGTGGGCGTGGTCCTCTTGTCTCCACCCTTCACCTCACGTGGAGCACAGGAACTGCAGGAATGCTTCAAGCTCTAAGAAACATTAAATGTGAATCTTTTCTATCAAACACTATAAAATGTTTTTATGACAAAGAATTCAAGTCTTTCATCTCTCCCACCCCATAAAACCTTTGTTTGCACAAAGGCCCTAGTACAGTCTTGGATTAAAGTGGCTGCCCCCTTCCCCCTTCCTCAGCTTTGTTTGTACTGTGTCTCTTTAAAGCTAGCCAATGGGAAAAGACTGTGAGGTTGAATCCAAACAAGGGGAAAGAACTGAGCAACCACAGGCCTTAGACTAAAATTCCAGTGTGTCTCCTGCCCAGATGCACTTGCTGCACTGATGTGCTTACTGTTCAGAGTGCAGCCTCTGAATCAGGAGTAAAGTTCTGCTTTGTCAAGACCCTTCACTTGGAGTGGTGGCCTCTTTCTCTGAAATCTGGAATTAGTCCCTAACAACACTTACTTGACCTGGTCCTTTCGGGTCAGTCAACAGGGTCTAGCAAGAGAGAGAGTGGGGATGGAGGGGAAAGAGACAGGAAGAATGGAGACAAGACAGGGTGTGGTCAAGTCCCGTTTATTGAAAGGAAATCCTGGGTATATATAAGCACAAGCAGGGGAATGCAGCTGAAGACACTTTACCACGCGCACCTTGCAGCTGGGGGCACTAAACAACAAAACAAGATATGTGAGAAAAACAAAATGTTTATCAGAGTGTGCTCAGCTGTTGTAGGCTGTTGAAAACAAGTCTCTTGTCAGGGTATATGGTCCGAGATGGCTGCAAAGATGATAGCCGCTTTCTGCTAGGAGTCGGCTCCCAACAATTACCCAAAGCCCACAGTTCCTGTATAGGTCACTCTGGGTCTGTGGGTTTGAACAAATGCTTACTGCCATGAAACTAAAATGCAGACCAGGGTCTGCAGGGATGGTGGTTGCCTGATCACCCCCACTCTCCCCACACCCCCGATAACTGCTGATCTTTTCATTGGAATCAAGCAGTATATAGTGTTTCAAGTTGGCAATTTGGGTCAACTTTCTTCTAAGTCCTTCTGTGGCTTGAGCCCTCATTTTCTTTAGCATTGAACAGATTCTGACGATAGAGGTGGGTTAGTTTATAAACTTACCTCATGTGAAGCTCCTTGTTTACTTCCAAGTTTCGGAAATTATGAATGAAGCTGCCGAAAACATCCATGAGCAGGTTTGCATGTAGGTATTTGTTTGTAGCTCACTGGGTGAAATTGTCCACTAGAGAGTCCACATGAGGAGGAATAGGACTGGTTTTGTAGGAGCTTCTAAAGTCACTTCCCAGGCCGCTGCTCCAAGCCGCATGCCCAGCCTCTCCCGCTGCTCCCTGCTGCTGCGTTTGGACAGGAGCAGTCTGGCCTCCAGTGCTCCCATGGGTAGTGTCTCTTTCTGTTTTAACCTTCATCTCTCTGACAATACATGTCAGTGGATCTGTAGTGGGCCATGTTAGCAATTGCTTAGGAAACAAAGCCAGCACAAAAAACAACAGACTTGTTGAAGGTATTTTAAGTAATTTTTTGGAGTATTTCATGAAAAGCAATGCAGTTGTCACTGTCAGAAACCTCTATCCGTCAGACTTCCTTTTACTTGATCTATTTCAAGAACTACTTTATGGTGACTTACTTTATTAGAGAGAACACCACCATCATTTGTGGCAGAAATTTCCCTGTCCAATCTATTTGCATCGAGAGGCCTGTGATTGGAGGGAAAAGGGAGGCAGAGCTAAGGGGGCAAGAAGAGGGGGAGAGAGAAGGCAAAATGGAGGCAGACATGAACCCACAAGGCTTTAGTAGTCTCAGGTAGTTATGCATATCAAAAGGTTAGGATAATTGGGATAACTTGTCTAGATTGTGTGGGCATCTTGTGTATTGAGATTTTATTGATATATAAATTCATTGGTTAACTATAAGAATTAAGAGTTTTCATTTCCTGGGTGAGGGGTTGGTGGTTGATTGAGGGGTGAATGATCATGGTGTGGGGCTGGCGTGGCCCCAAGGGGAACTTGGGAGCTCTGGCCCGCCAGAGAGCCTGCTGAGATGAGAACACCCGGCTGGCATCAGACCACCAGCCAGTGTTGAGCTTAGTGAGGGAACAGGGTGGCTGTACCGGGAGCCAGTCTGAGGCATCTTTTCTAATACCTCCTGCTGCAATCATTAAGTGCTTTGGGCAGGCCGTCTCTAGCCTCACCTCCAGTTAGCAAGCCCTGTGCACTTGCTCAGCTCCCGCAGAGTCAATAAATTCCAGTCTCTCTTCTCCCACTTCTGTCAAGCTCTGAGCTGTTTACCTTGGAAGATAGTCATCTTTGATGTTTTTGTAATCAAATCCAGAACCGCTTTACCTCTCCTGAGCCAGGCCTGAAGTCTCCACAGTACCATACACATAAATAAAAATAAATAATTTATTTTTTTTAAGTTTTACTGGGCATGGTAGCACACATCTTTAATTCCAGCACTTCAGGTGCAGAGGCAGATGGATCTCTGAGAGTTCGAGGCCAGCCTGGTCCCTATAGAGAGAGCTCCAGGACAGCCAAAGCTACATAGTGAGACATTGTCTCAAACAAAACAAAACCATTCAAAACAAAACAAAATAACAAGTGTCAACTGTGCTGATTCTTACATATTTCTGTTGCTCTCAGAGCACGGAAGCACTGGTTCTTTTCTGACTTCCGCCCACACTTACAGCTTGGTACACTTCTCCTTGACCAATAACTTCTCTGTGAAGGACTAGGAAAACCACTCGGCTGACTCCCAACCCCAGCCACTCCCTAAGTCCTGTGCACTGTGTTAAATTTCTGTATGATCCTGGCACTGAGACAATGAGGAAAGGATGAAAAAAATTCTTCTGAACTATGAAAGCAGCTCATCATAGATTAATGACATTATACATTTTCCTTTATCAACATTAATATTTAATGATAAAGCAAATGCCTGAAAGAGATGCATTACAGAACACGAGTGTGTATTGCATGTATAAATCACATTAGATTTACCCGCCATCACTTTAAGTGGCAGTGGCAGTCAATATACCCGCTCTGAGCAGTCACTGCCACGCACTTTGCTCATGCCTCCCAATTCAAACTCTCTGACCTCATTAAGAACCAAGTCCTGCTCTCTCACGATGACTCCTGGTGATTCCTATCCTGCTTTTGCCTGTGTGGTTTTGACCATGAAAGCATGAAACAAGATCTCCTGAAATAAAACTATCCCTGGGTTAAAATATTCTGCAGATCAATTGACTGATTAGAACCTTAAGATTGTGGAGAATTAAGAGTGTTGCACAAGCCAAAGTATCTGGGGCTATTTTTAGTTCTTTTAATAACCATTTATCACCAGTCTCTGTATTTGATCTAACATCCTGTAATATCTCTCTTGAGCTAATATCGTGTAAAATATTTCAAATGTATTCATTTACAAATTAGAAGACCACTTGCTTTTCTTAAACTCCCAAACTAAAAGTCTCATCAGATAGCCTCTCTAGGACCTACAGCAGTGATATTCCCACTGTGCAGAGATATCTCCACTGGGCAGAGATATCTCCCACTGAACTGTGACCAACCCACCTGATGTCCCCACTAGTGTGCCTAGTAGTTCACTAATTAAGTGACATTTGTTCTGTGACTATAAAAGTTCATGTAGCTTCTTACTTGGGCTGTGACTTCAAGTTTCTGAGCCATGATTACAGAATGAACTGATTCTTATTCTGTTTGGAACCTGTTTTATGTTGACTCAAGCTAAATTATAGTTTAGACCCAACGTTTCATGTACTCAGGGCTCAGCCCCTAGCTTGAAACTGTAGAGATAGTAAGATCTCTTAAAGAAGAGATGAGGCCTTGTGAGTAGTATTTAGTCAATGGAGGTGTGCCTTCAAAAGATATGGGGAGACCGTGGCTTCTTTCTGGGTTTTGCTGCCTTCTCTGTTCCCTATATCATGTGCTACTGAGATGGAGATCAGCTATCCATAGGACTATCCTAATAGGAATATCCATAGGGATATCCTAATAGCCATGCAGTCCAAGAATGAGAGAGGAATGTGACTCCATCGAAAGCCAGAGAAACAAGTACAATAAGATGAGAGAGAGGAGGGAAAAGCAACTGTGAGCACATCCCTGCCTGGATGAACAAGGCATAGTTGCCTTGTGTTGAGAGACCGTGAACGAGAAGGAGGGATAGGCCCTTCCGTGGCAATTTGAATAGACTGGCTCCTTTATGTTTACCTATTTGAAGGTTTGGTTTGCAGTTGGTGGACTGTTTAGGAAGGATTATAAATTGTGTCTTTGTTGGAGGATGTCTGTCTCTGTCACTCTTTCTGTCTGTCTCTCTGTCTCTCCTCTCTTTTTGTCCCACCCCCCCCCAGTCCCCCAGCCCTTAATTTTCAAACAAGATGAAGCTCTCTGCTGCTGATCCAGTGCCAGGCCTGCCTGCTTCTGCCACACTTCCCATCATGATGCTCCCAGAACCACTCTGAAATTGTAAGCAAGACCCTAACTAAATGCTTTCACTTTTAAATCACCTTGGTCATGGTGTGTCTTCACAGCAATACAACAGTATCTGAGATACCCTCATTAGTTCAGCCCTCACTGTGCTCAAAGGATGATCAATCTCAACAAAAATGACCCGAGTCTCCATCCAGTTTCCCATCATGTGTCCCATTAAAGGCCATTAAACAAAAGACTGTGATGGTGTGGCCTTCTTTAGATCATAGACACACATACACACAAAGATACACAAATACCACATAGACATACATACATTTTACACAAACACACACTCCACACAAATACACACATACACACATACACATAACACATACCACATATACCATACACACAGATATGCACATGCATACATATACATACCACAAATACACAGACACACATGCACACACACACACACATATACCACACATATCCATGCACACTATACACATACCACACATACATCATACACATACATGCACACATTACACATACCACACAGATATACACACACAAAAACATACACACAGCACACAGACACATATACTCCACACACATTACATTCTCATGCACACACATATACCACACATACATAGACATACACCACCACCCACATGCACACACACACACACAAGACACACACAGACACACACAGACAAACACGTCTCATATATACACAGACACACATACACAGGCACACAAACACACAAAACACATATACACAGACACGTATATACACCACATACACACATATCACACACACATAAACACACACAACACCACCACACACAGAGAGAGACATACACACACATACCACATACATACAATCACACATGCACAGGCACACACACAGAGACACACACTCACACTGAGATACACACAAATACATACAGAAAGAGGCATATGCATACACACCACACACACATACACACACATACACAAACCACAGCACACACACATAAACACACATGCAGACACCACAAACACACACATAACATACACATAAACATACACAGTTTTTTTTCAATTTTTCTTTAATAAAACTTACTTCTGCTTGCTCACTCTTCTCTGTATACACTTCTGCCTCATTAACATGAGAGGACAAACTCAAGAGCCAGTGGCTCAGAGCATCTCCAGTGCCAGCTGATTGTCACTTTAGTCACCTAAATTAAACCAACCAGAGTCCAGGAAGGCTCTGTAACACAAAGAACCCACATTACCAGAACAACCCTAACTGCTGAACAAGCGACAGTCTGATCATGGACTGAACCTCCAAAACATGAGCCCAAATCAACCTTTTGATTGTCTTGGGTGTCTTTATAGTAACGAAAAGTATCTCCTCTAATTGCACAACCTTTGTCTTTTTCCCTTAGTATAATGTTCTCCAGGTTCATTCATGTTGCAAGTGTCAGAATTTTTTTTTTTTTTTTGATTTTTTGAGACAAGGTTTCTCTGTGAAGTCCTTGCTGTCCTGGAACTCACTCTGTAGACCAGGCTGGCCTTGAACTGGCTTTATAGCCAAAGATGACCTTGACTTTCTGATTCTCCTGCCACAGCTTCCTGAGTTTTGGGATGACAGGTGTGCACAGCTGTAACTGGCCTATGACTTTGTCTCTTTAAGGAGAGTAACTATGTGTAGACATCATGGTTTGTGTAGCTGTTACTCATAAGGTAGGGATTTTGGTCACTTCCCCCTTGGGGCTAGCTTGATTAGTACTGTTATAAACATGTATTTAAACATGTATCTGACTGTGCTAAAAAAAAATGGTTTTTATTTGTTGCAATATGTTAATTCTGACACAGAGGTGGCCAAGAAATGGCTGTTCTTGGGGCTAAAACTAGCCCAAGTTAAGGTCAGTAGCCTCTGGACCTGCAACAGTCCAACTTCTCCAGTCTCTGCAACGACAGCTGCTTTCCAGGAGTTTTCATTCACGGGTGTTAATTTTCCTTACTATGAAATCAGAAAACAATCTATCTTTAAGACATGTCTGGGGATGTTTGATTAAAAGTCATATCTAAAGTATGGCTTAAGAAAAAAAAAAAAGCTACAAAACTTTGCGTGCTTGCCAGGGTACAGAATTACAGAATCCCTGAGACCAGTCGATGCAAGTGAACAATGCTAGTCCAATCGACAACAAACCAAAGAACCTCAGCTGCCTGTCATCTGCACAGACCAATTATCTCAGTACTGCAGTCCTGACTCCTCTGCTCCTCCCCCTCCCTCTCCTCCCCGCCTTCCTTTCAATCTGCACCTCCGGGTTCTTTATATTTCCGCGTATCATCTTTTCTGTTGTGGACTCCTTAAGCTCCGTGCACCTAGCACTTAAGAGATTCCACCTTTGATGAGAAAGCCTCACTTTGGTGTTCTCCACTCCAGAAGACGGGAGGAAGTATCTTTTCTTCTTTTTTTTAATTAATTTTTTATTGGATATTTTATTTACATTTCAGATGTTATCCCCTTTCCCCATTTCCTCCCACACCCAGAACCCCCATCCCACCCCCGCTCCTCCTACTTCTATGAGGATGTGCCCCCACCCACCCACTTCCACCTCCCCACCCCCACACTGGAGCATCCTGCCTTCGAGGGACCAAGGACCTCCTCTTCCACCTATGCCCAACAAGGCCTTCCTCCCCTGCATATGCAGCTGGAGCCATGATTCCCTCCCTATGTGCTCCCAGGCTGGTGGTTTAGACCCTGGGAGCTCTGGTTGTTGGTATTGTTGCTCTCCCCATAGGACCACAAACCCCATATATAGCTGATAAGTGGATATTAGCCCAAAAGTTCACAATACCCAAGATACAACTCACAGACCACATAAAGCTCGTGAAGAAGGAGTACCAAAGTGTGGGTGCTTCAGTCCTTCTTAGAAGGAATAACAAAATACTCATGGGAGCAACTATGGAGACAAAGTGTGGGACAGAAACTGAAGGAAGGGCTGTGTGGAGACTGCTTCACCTGGGTATCCATCTCATGTGCAATCACCAAAGGCAGACACTGATATGGATGCCAGGAAGTGCATGCTGACAGGAGCCTGCTATAGCTGTCTCCTTAGAGGTCTGCCAGAGCCTGACATATACAGAGGCAGTTGCTCGAAGCTAACCATTGAACTGATCATGGGGTTCCCAATGGAGGAGAGAGAAGACTGAAGGAGTATCTTTTCTTCTGCTTTGAGTTGGGCTCTTCCCTGCAACTGCTGCTTCTCTAGCCTAAGTAATGTGTGAATGGATGTTGAGGAGACTGGGAGGGATTTCCAGAGCAGGACCGCAGGGGTAGGAAACAGGAAGACAAATGCTTGTCTTCTTCCGGTATAACCAGAAGGCAGGGGTTCACCTCCATTAGTCTACTGCTTTCAGTACCCTGGCCCCTGACATTTTGGCCTTGCTCAAAGCCCAGTCACTTTCAGTGCTAAATAACAGCTCCCTTTATAAACAGGAAGGCGGTTAATCCTATTCACCACCAGAACTCTAGAGTTCTTTAGGAATGCGCTACTTCCCTGACTCAGGTCAACCTCAGACCAGAACATCTGTAGGGAAAGGTGTGTGTGTGTGTGTGTGTGTGTGTGTGTGTGTGTGTGTGTGTGTGTGTGTGAAAGAGAGAGAGAAAGAGAGAGAGAGAGAGAGAGAGAGAGAGAGAGAGAGAGAGAGAGAGAGACCCTCCTCCTCTACTTTAAATAATGATGTTTTCATGGTCTTCCTTGAAGTCCTTATGTCTTTAATTATTTGGGAAACTCTCGTGTAAGTTGTTTAGCAGCAGAACTAGGCATCCACATTTTGTTCCTTTATTTTTTTATTGTACCTAAATCAAATACTTTATTTGTACAATATAAGCAAACATACAACCTCTATCGAAAGTTATAGGAGTTCTATAGGCTGGTCTTGTGGGTGCTCATCAGTGGAAATACCTCCAACATCACGCTCAAGGGCCTCTCTTTCCCCATAGGAATAAAATACAGACAGTAGCCTGTACAACTAACTTTCTTTCTTTCTTTCTTTCTTTCTTTCTTTCTTTCTTTCTTTCTTTCTTTCTTTCTTTCTTTCCTTCCAGTTTTTTTGAGATATGATTTAGCCTATGTAGCCCTGGCAGTCCTGGAAGTCACTCCATAGACCAAGCTGGCCTCAAACTCACAGATCCGCTTGCCTCTCTGCCTCCTGAGCGCTGGGATCAAAGGCGTGCACAACCACACTCTGCCACAACTTTATTTTTTAAACCAACATATGAAAAATTAGCCATGTGTGACTGTTTGCTGTGTTATGAGTTGCAACACATGCAAAGATTTATGGAGCCACTATCCCCAAGAGTCCTTCCTCCTACTCTTACTTCCTTTTGGGGTGTGGGAAGGCAGATGTGTGTTTGAGTGTACGTGTAGGAGAATATGGGCTGTGGAAGGTAGAGGTCAACCTTGGGTACTGTTTCTCCAGAAATCTCCATTTTATTTGAGATGGTCTCTAGGGCCAGGTTCTAAGTAGGCTGACTGCCCAGTAAGCACTAGAAACCTTCCAGTCTCTGCCAGCAATGGGCTTAAAAGTATGTGCCACCAAACCTGGCTCTTTAGTGAGTCCGGTGGATCAGGTTCAGACCCTCATTCTTATAAGGCAAACTCTTTACTCTTATCCATCTCCCCAGCCCCTCCCTCCCATACTCGAGACTCTGTTCCAGTCACCCTCCCCAGACCCTTTACCCCAGCATCATCTACATTCCTAACATCCCATTCACTTCCCATCCTCGAGACTCTGTTCCAGTCACCCTCCCCAGACCCTTTACCCCAGCATCATCTACATTCCTAACATCCTATTCACTTCCCATGTTACACATTTGCTTCAACTCATCTCAAAGTATTTCCTAAATTCCCTCGTGATCTTTAAAACTTTGCCCATTGTTTATAAAAGAGTATGTTCTTTCATTTCTACGTGTTTCCCAGACTTCCTTCATTTATTTATTTTAATTTCATCTCCTTGTGGTTAGAAGAGAATCTTTGTATGAATATTTTTTACCCTATTATGGCTTTCTCCGTGGCAGTAGATATTGTATATACTAAAGAATAGACTTGAGAAAACACATATTATGCTGTTGCTGATGTAGTCTGGGTGCCGCTGGGTTATAGGGATGCTCAAGAGTCTCCTCTCTTACCCACCGTCCTCCCGGTTGTCCTCCCCTTTGTTGAAAGTGGAACATTAAAGTCTCTGTTACTGTTGAATTGCCTTTTTCCCTTTTAATTCTGTCAGTCTGTGCTGTGTGTAATTGGGAACTCTGTACACCGATAGTGGCTTCTACACTGTAGGAGGCGTGTATGTGTTTATGTTTGCATTTCTGAAGTCCCCCAGACTTATATAATTATACAATTATAATGTCATTGTAGTAACAATTTAGCCATAAAGTCTATTTTGTCTCAATATAAATAGTCTGTAGAGAGGATCTTCTATATTGTATGGGTGCATCACCTGTCAGTTAAAAAAAAAATAAACTGTGACTTATAGAAAAGGGTACAATAGAAGGTGAGACATCCTGGAAGCAGAAAGAATTCTGGGATAGGACCAGGTGCAGGTTACCTCTGGGAAGATGTGATAAGACAGACACATGATACCTGAGCACAAGTAACCAGCCACATGACAGAATGTAGATTAAATGAGTTATAGTAAGTTATGATCTAGTCAGAGAAGAGCCTAGCTACATGGCCAAAGTATTTGTAAATATATTTTGAGTCTGAGTCTTGTTTCTGGGAGCACATGGCTGAGAGGAAGAACCAGGGCCAAACTTCTGCAAGAGTCCATTTCCCTTTGGGATATTGTTTCTTTCTTTCCCCTCCTTTACATCTTTGGATTCAAGGTATGTGACCTATAGATATGTTACAGTAAAGAATACAACCTCCTTCTGAGTGGAGACATGTCATTGCCCTTGAGAGTTAGTCCAATTGGGCCATTCAATTACCTGGCCTAGGGATCACTCCTTAGGCTGGTTCACACTAGGCCATCCTGAAAGAGAGAAGGAGAGTTAGCCAATTGGACCATTCGATTACCTGGCCTAGGGTTCACTCCTTAGGCTGGTTCACACTAGGCCGTCCTGAAAGAGAGAAGGAATACTTATCCCCTTAATGTTGTGATGAGCTTAGCCTTCACAGAGAGCCCACCAAGTTTTGCACTTGCTACAGAACCATCGTGAAGTTCTGTCGGGGAGACCTGCTTCTCTGAGAAAAGCGTGTGTTTATCTTCTCTTTTCTAAACATTCTCCCCCTAACAGCAAGAGCTTTCTCCTTACACCAAAGTTCCCCTTTCCATGTGAATGCCTGTCCATCACATGGCTATGTCCATTCTGGATTAGCCCAGTTAGCAAGGCCTTCTCTTTCCTTTCTCCATCATGTTCCTCCAGGCAGCTGCCAAGATTTACAGTTTCCTGCCGTGGGGTTTCTCTTTTGAACTGTAATAAAATTGTCCATGGGCTTTCTTTTTATCTTGTTTTAAATTATTTTATTAGCAAGACTAAGGGTCTCAAGAGGGGACCCAGATTTCCCTATTTTGCAAGGGCTCCCCCAAATCTCCAATAACAGATACACATTATAGTTGGGTCAGGTCTGTTTAACAGTCTCTGCTTTTGCTAGAATCTTTAGTTCACTTAGATTTACTAATCATCAATGAAGTAGAATTTGCATGTGTCCTTCGGCCACTTGAATTCTATGTGTTGTGGCGTCTTCTTCCTTCTTTTATATTAAACAAAAAAAAAGTTTTGTTGTTTTCTTGAAACAGAGTCTTGTGCAAAGTGAGGACATGACCACTCCAAGGTATAGTTGAGAAGATTTTCATTGTAGATTTGAGGGAGAGAACATCCAGTGGCATCTGAAAGAATCCAGAGAAAATAGTTCAGTGTGCATGGCCAGCAAAGTGAACTGGGCCATGGTGGAGGGGCAGCAAGAGAGGAAGACCAAGAGACAGGCCGGGAAGAGAGAGCCACAGGACTGCATGGCCAAAGTGACAGGCTTGTATGAGAATGAGAAGCTGGGGACTGGAAGCCTGGGAGCTGGAGAAGTTTAGGATAGGGAGTGGGATGAGCAGAGCCAAGGGAGCCAGCATGCCAGCGTGCACTCTGCACAGGTTCCTGCTATGATGCTGACAGGGCCAAGGACCAGCATGCACACTAGGAGGTTAATAGGCACCACAGTTAGCCTTTTTGCCCTGATTTTCCTTTGGATCTAACAGGCTAACAATGTAGCTCTGGCTGTCCTATGTAGACCAGGCTGGCTTCAATCTCACAGAAATCCACCTGCCTCTGTCTCCCAAGGGCTGGGATTAAAGGAGTGTACCACCACCCCAGCTTAAATAAATAAATATCTTTTTTTCTTTCTTTTTTGTTTGTTTGTTTGTTTGTTTTTCGAGACAGGGTTTCTCTGTATAGCCCTGGCTGTCCTGGAACTCACTTTGTAGACCAGGCTGGCCTCGAACTCAGAAATCCGCCTGCCTCTGCCTCCCAAGTGCTGGGATTAAAGGCATAAACCACCACCGCCCGGCGATATTAACAATTTTTAAGGGCATTGACCAAGTATGTTGGCTCAAATATTTAATTACGGCACACAAGAGGCAAAGGAAGACAGATCCCAGTGAGTTTGAGGTCAGGCTGATCTGCATAGAGAGTTCCAAGTCAGGCAGGTCTACAAAAAGAGATCCTGTATGAAGGAGAAAGAGAGGGAGAGAGAGAGAGAGAGAGAGAGAGAGAGAGAGAGAGAGAGAGAGAGAGAGAGAGAAC
>NW_021604634.1:4486715-4518445 GCF_004785775.1 Grammomys surdaster | reverse complement strand
GAAGGAAGGAAGGAAGGAAGGAAGGAAGGAAGGAAGGAAGGAAGGAAGGAAAAAAGAAAGAAAGAGAGAAAGAAAGAAAGAAAGAAAGAAAGAAAGAAAGAAAGAAAGAAAGAAAGAAAGAACTGTTCCTAAATATGGTGGGAGAAGGCTCATTGTAGATAAAAGGGAGAGTGTTGTGATTTATTAAAAAAAAAAAAAGATAAGAGGAAGGGTGGAGCACAGTATGGTGTGGGGGAAGGGGCTGCCTCTGAGGGTCCATGCTGAGGTGCCCCTTCCCCCTGAGGTACCAGCTACACGGATGGTATAGTATAGAACAGAGTTTATTTAGGGCATGGGGAGGGGAGGGGAGTTGAGAGAGTAGAGAAGTAGAGGCCGGTCATGAGCACATGGAGAGAGAGGGGGTAGGGGAATGGGAAGAGGGGGAAGAGGGTAAGGGGGCAGGAGCAAGAGGAGAAGAGAGCAAGAGAGTGAGGAGGGGGCAAGCAGCCCCTTTTATACTGAGTTAGGCACACCTGGCTGTTGCCAGGTAACTAGGGCAGAGCCTAGACTAAATGGAAACAGAGAGCTTACCCAGAGGAAGAGAGTCCAGAGTGAACAAGAGCCTGAGCCAGGTCTTATGAGGAAGAGGAGGAGGAGGAAGAGGAAGAGGAGGAGGAAGAAGAGGAGGAGGAAGAGGAGGAGGAAGAGGAGGAGGAGAAGGAAGAGAAGGAGGAGGAAGAGGAGGAGGAGGAGGAGGAGGAGGAGGAGGAGGAAGAGGAAGGTCAGCTGGGGAAAGCATAGCCCAGTTCCTGGGCTGGAGAAGTTTATGGCAGTAGTGGAGTATACCAGCCATACTATATAACAGGTAGGGACTAAAGGATGCTGGAAGAACCTAGAGGCCAGGTACAGTTTGATATGTTAAACAGACACCCAAGTTAGCCATTTCTCTGGGTTTGAGACCTAACACTCTTGTTGGAAGACCAAGGTTCAATTCCCAGAACCCACATGGTGGCTCACAACCACCTGTAACTCCAGTCCCAGGGGATCTAACAGGAAGGAAACCTCAGTGTGTTGTAAGTATGTACAGGACTTGTCCCTTGTCTCTGGTTTCTTCTTTAGTGTTAACTTTGTCAGACGGATACCACTGCCAACACACAGATCTTGATATATGCCAGAGCATTAGGTGATTTCAATTTACTTTTGTTTATCAAGAGTTTGGGGGCTATTTACATCCTGAAATAAAATAGAGGATTTATTTTCCCCTTCCCCTTTTCCTATAAAAAAAGGCTGAAAAATAGTTCCCGAATGCCAATAAACAGTATACAATGATGAATGTTTTCAAATCCCCCCAAAATGTTTCACTTCTCTAATAAAAATAAAATGTAGAGCTGGAAAGATGGCTCAGAAAGTAACGTGCTTGCTGTACAAACATGGGGAGCTGAGTTCAACTTCCGGGCACCCACAGAAAAGGCCAGATGTAGCTCCCACATGTATGAGCCCAGTGCTGCGCCAGGCAGAGAGAGGAGGCTCAACAAGGTCTGCTGGCCTCTAACCTAGATCACATTCAGTGAAAAGCCATGTCTCTGAGGAATACGGGCAGAATGGTGGATCAGGCTACCCAGTCCTCTGGTCTTCACAGGGTGTGTACATATACCACACTCATAGACACACACAAGAAAAAATGAGAGATAGCTAAGCTAAGTGTGTTAGCACATGCCTGTGATTCCAGGATCACTGGAGGCAGAAACGGATCAAAATGAATTTGAGGCTAGTCTCTGGGTGGTGAGTTCCAGACCAGCCAGGGATGTGTAGTAAGGATCTGTCTCAAGGAAGAAAGAAAGGAGAAGGGCGCAAAAGAAGTCCAGCAGAAATGGGTGAGACCATCATCTTATAGCCACCCTGACTTTCATAGCAATAAGCTACCCCAATTAGAACTAAGTGAAGATTTCTTTTTAAGTCACATAAACCCACATGTAATATCTAAAGCCGTTTCGGCAGAAATTCACCACAGACTTTGGCTAAGTAGTGTGATTTTTGGAAAGAACGCATACTTCTATTGTGTTTAATTCTCTGTATTTTCGATCTGAAGAAGGCTGCAATGAAAGTAATTAAACTCAGTATCCGACTCCTCTTGACATAACTGACACAAGGTAAGTTTAAAGAAGCAAACATATATATGAATGTATAAATGTATGCACACATGATCAGGATGAATTAGTAAACATAATGTTCAAATATTTAGATATTTTAAAACATAAGTGAGAAATGAAAAGTAGCATTTTAAAACATCAATAGTTAGTATATATCAGGCCTGGTGGCACATGCCTGTAATCTGAGTTCTCATGAGCTAAGGGCACCAGGAATTCAAACTGAAGGTCAGCCTGGGCTACAAAGAGAGTTCACGGTCAGCCTAAGCTACCTAGAGAGAATAGTGACACCACACACACACACGAGGATGGGGGTGAGGAAAAGAGAGAGAGAGAGAGAGAGAGAGAGAGAGAGAGAGAGAGAGAGAGAGAGAGAGAGAGAGAGAGAGAGAGAGAACTTGCAAGCCAAGGGCATTTCCACAGGGACCAACTTCCCACTCCCTGGCCCCTCCTCACAAAGTTTCCACAACTTCCCAAAATAGTCCCACCACCTGGAGACCAGCCTTTCAATACAAGAGCCTTGAGGGACATTACACACTCAAACTCTAACAGGTGATAAATCCCAACTAGCATTGTTCCTTGTGAAGTTCCAAAATTAGTTTGAAACTGTTACAATTCCAAATCTAAACTCGAGCAGAGCAGAATAGAGAGGCATAAACGACTAAGGAGAAATAGGCTACCGTAATTCCACCTGACGTTCCCACATGAGGCACACGTGGAAACAGACCCCGGTGAGCAAGCCTGACAAACAGCACTCATCTTGGACCCTTCGCTGCGGTCTCACAGCCACCAAGGCTCGGCAGCCCCTGCTAAGGTGCGTCTGTCAGCCCTTAGTGTTTTTGCGGGTTCCTTTCATGTCCCTAGTCACAGCCTTTCTTCAGTTCCCTTCTGTCACATACAGAAGCACTTTGTAACTAGAAATGAAGCTATCATTTTCTCTTTTACCTAGGAAAGATAAAAAGCTCTGTGAGGCTCTACTTAGAAATGCCAAATGGAAACGAAGCTACATTTTGGAAATACTGTGAAATTTTTTTGAACATTGGCTGGCTACTTTTTTTTTTCCCAGAAAGACACAAAAACTCACAAATTTATCTGACTTTCTGGGATTTGATATAACCTCAAGGTGACATTTGCACAACTATAAACAGATGTTCTTCTTCTAACACCTCCCCCCATCCTCAATTTGGCACGCCGTGAGGTCAGTGGGAAGGTCAGCATCAAGACTCATGAGACCAGAGCTCAGGAGCCGCCCAGTGTTCAGTTCAATGCTGTTTCCAGAGTCTGTCCTTCATAAATCTGATTAATACAAGAAATCTAAAGAAAAGCTCTACTTCAGACAAAAAAAAATATTTAATTCAAGGATCAGTGTGAAGGTTGCTCTTGGTTGTCAATGTGACCACATCTGGAATTAATTAAAACCCAAATGGCTAGGCATGCCTTTGAGGTTTTTTTTTTTTAATTAAATGATTTGAAGTGGGAAGACACACATCTGATTCAGATCTTTCTAGAGGTAGAAAGACTCACCTTTAATGTGTGCTACATATTCTGCTGGCAGCCTGTATATAAACATGGAAGAAGACACTCTGCTCTCTTTGCCTGCTTAATGTCACTCTTGCTAGCAAATCCATTCCTTCACTGGCATTAGTGCCTACGTCTCTGTGATTCCAGTATAACTGAAGACCAGCTGAGACAACCAGCCTCATGGACTGAACAATTGCTTGATTCTTGGACCTGTCGGTATGGACTGGCTGCACCACAGTCTGTAAGTCATTCTAATAAATCATTCATTCATTCATATATATATGAATATATAATTATATACATGCATGCATATATACACATATATATATATAATTTAAAACCACATAATGAATATATATTTTACATGGGATTCATTAGATATTAATTTATATAAAATAATTTTTATGCATTCATTCTATAAGTTTTGTTACTCAAGAAAAGCCTGACTAATATAATCAGTGAAAAGACAGAGCCACTGAAACTAGTCAGACCAATCAGGTTAGTCACACATTCAAAGCAGAACAAACAAACAACAAAGTATCTGTGAGCTGACACTATGTGTACTTGGTAACTAATGGAGTGTCTCAGCTTTTCTGACCATTGAAATGATATGACACCTTAAATTTTAAGATTTTGTGGCTGGAGATTATAGGGTAGATATTTCAAATATTTGAGTTACTGAACTTCACAAATTCTGACATTTTCAATATATTCAAGGTGAGGTGTTCTTATCACGGGTACTCTAGCAGGTTTGGCCACATGGGTGGTATTTTGAAGAAATAGATTTTTAAAATATGAAGTTAACTTAATTGACGTTCCCTTAGGCATTCGGTAATCCTGATACTAAGATTTAAAATCTTGGATGTGAGTGAACACATCTAAACGTGTCAGATAAGCAAAACCCCATAAAACAAAAATCACTTACTTGCCTTTTTCTGCAAGGTTTCCCAGTCCCACTAGCAGAGAGAAGATGGGGTTTGCAGATGAGAAGGGAAGTGAGGTGGGCTGGATCAGAGGCCTGAGATGATAAATGGGATGAAATCTCATCCTGGGGCCACTGGCCGCCTTCGAGAACCAATGGTCCCGGTAGACAAAGATGGATCCCAAGCCTGAGCCACAACTATGAGAATAGGGGTAGGGTAGGGCAGGTGGAAACATTTCAGAGGCCATCCCTGGGGTCTCTTCAGAAGGTTGATGCTTAAGTAGAAAGCCAATATAGGGTCATTTCTGATAGTAGACTATCACACCTGGCAATTTAAAACATCTTTGCTTGTTTGCTTATTTTGAGAAAAGACCTCAAATCCCAGGTTGGCCCCAACTTACAGTCCTGTTGACTCTACTTCCTGAATCCTAAGATTGCAGGTGTGTGTCACCCCTCCTCGTCTGCTGGACAGTTTTACACCAACTCAACACAAGCTAGAGTCATCTGAAAGCATGGAACCTCCACTGAGAACATGCCTCCACAAGATAGGGCTGTAGGCAAGCCTGTAGAGAATTTTCTTAATTAGTGATTGATGTGGGAGGGGCCAGCCCGTAGTGGGTGGTGCCATCCCTGGGCTACTGGTCCTAGGTTCTATAAGAAAATAGGCTGAACAAGTTGGGGAAAGCAAGCCAGTTAACAGCACCCCTCTGTGGCTTCTGCTTCGGCTCCTGCCTCCAGGTTTCTGCTCCATTGCCATTGTCAATGAACTATTATGTGGAACTCTCCAAGTTGCTTTGGTCATGGTATTTTATCACAGCAAGAATAATCCTAACATACCTGCTCAACACCTACTTTCTCTCCCTTAGTCTCTATGGGTCAAGCATCTCTAGTCCAACTCTCACCAGACCACACTCAACTGTGGGCCAGTATATGTTCTTACCTGAGAGACTGACTGGGGAAGAAACCTTTTCCCAGGTCATTCTCAGTCAGATTCACATGACTGAAGCCCTCAGCATCGGAGGCCACCAGCATCTTGACCTCTGTAAGGAGTATTGAGGTCACTCCTGAGGTCAGAAGACTGTTCCCCTGCAGCAAGGGTCTGGGCTATGTAGCTTTTCTTATCTCAGATCTAGATGTTCTTCCAAAGAGCTCACTTTATCAGGCCAGGCTCACCTGCTGAAGATGGCAGGAACTCAGAATTCTGCCGACCACAGAGGTAACAGGAAGTGAGGAAATAATGTTTGGCTTTAGGCATACAGGTGTATCTTACTTTATTGAACTCTCAGATACTGCGTTACTATCTTTATAATTATTATGTGTATGTGTGACTGTCCATGTGTGTGTGTGTGTGTGTGTGTGTGTGTGTGTGTGTGTGTGTACCTAATACATGCCTGATGCCCACTGAGGCTGAAAGGGCATCAGATCCCCTGGAATTGGAGTTAAAGGCAATTGTGAGCCACCATGTAGGGAGTGAGGACCTCTGCAAGAGCAGCAGATGCTCTTAGCCACAGAGCCATCTCTTCAGCCTGCATCATTGTTACTTTTTAACAAATTGTAGGCTTGCTACTGTGTGCAGGTTGTGTACAGGAAAAAGCCATTTGCACAGTTAGCCAGATAGCTCTGATGATTGTTACCAGTTTTGAACAATAAAAATAATTCACACATGTAAGAATTTATCTTTTTTCCATATAAGTGGCTTCAGGGCCATCAAGAATAGAGACTTCTATACTTATTTATATTTTGTCTTTTTGTTTGTTTTCTTTCATTTGTTTATTTGTTTGTTTCATTTTGGGGTCTCATGTAGACAACCCCAGCCTTGAACTATGTAGCTCAGGATGACCTTGAGCTCTGGCTCCTGCTGCCTCTACCTCTGTAGAGTATGCCCCATCTTACCCAGCATAGCATTATGGTTTTTTGTTTGTTTGTTTGTTTGTTTGTTTGTTTGTTTGTTTTAAATGAGTATCCTGGACCAGCCATGACAGTTCATGCCTTTAACCCCAACACTTGGAAGGCAGAGGCAGAGGCAGGTGAATTTCTGTGAGTCTGAGGCCAGCTGGGGCTACAAAGTGAGATCCTGGCTTTAAAAAACAAAACAAAATAAACAACAAATAAAAACACCACCAAAAAATAACCCCACAGAACATACCACAAACAAATAAGGTTATGTTCAATAAATACAGATTAAACATTTGAAATACTATTAATGTACTTCAACAAACAATACTAAAAACCATATAAATATTAGCAAAACAATGTTTTCATGTTAAGATACATACATTTTGAAAGACTTGATGCTATTGAACACTTCATAGATGAAAATAATGAATACATATTTTCTTAGGACATGTGAAACCAGAAGGTAACACAATATGATATTTGCTTTGTTGCTGTGATCTGGCAAAAAACAAAATACAAAACAACAACAAAAACAGTCTCCCTTGAGTACACAGGTAACCTGTGATATCTCATAGGTACACAGGCTGGTTCCAATGACACTATGTAAGGTTCAGTGAGTATTGCAGGTCAGAGGAAATAAGAGTGTTTGGGGCTTGGGTGTTAGATGGACTTACACCATGAGAATGAACACAAGAGCCAGAAGGATTCCACAAGACCAGCTCTAGAGTAACCCAGAGTATCCATGACCAAGAGTAAGGAGGTGGAGCTCACTGGCATCCATTCCTCTCAATCTGCCTATACTTTCTCCTTGGTCAGCAAAAACTTCTCTAGCTATGGTTCTGAAGAGTATGTGCTTCAAATATGTTTCTGCACCCAGGAAACTGTTTGCCAGAGAGGTGGGTGCTCCTATCGCCTTCATGTCCAGTAATACTGGTTCATCAGAGTCTAGTGAGGTTCTGGAGATGACGCTATGTCGTTTTGGAAACTGAATGTTGCTGCAATTGGAAGTATGCTCAAATGGGCCAATAAATAATTCTGTGATGCTTATATTCCCTATGTTCTCCAAAGCACCTAGTCTTTTGTCTCCCATAAGATACTTCTCTCCTGTTTTCTCTCATACTGTCCCTGCTCTCTCTATATTCAGTAGACAACCTATGTATTTAGCTTCTGACACACAGAGATGTATTGCTGTTCAACCTGCAATGTACCCTTTATTAAGAAACTGGCATGCACTGCCACCTGCTGGATACTTAAAGACATGACACTAGCTTTCCTTACTGTTTGGGGCGGAGCTCTAATTGATCCCCGTGGACCCTGAGCTTTCTGTATAGTTTCTGTTTGAATTTGGTTTCAGTATCCAGCTATTCACCTTTCACAGGGGCTGTCTCTGGTTTTGGGAGCATGCAGGAACCATTGTGTGCTCTCTTCGTGTCGGGAATGAGGAGTTAGCCCTGATAAAGCTCTTGTTAACTCCAGGCGTCCTTGTAAAAAGTCTTGCTTTTTTCAACTCCAAATCTTTGCCTGGCGGGGCAGTGATGGTGCACGCCTTTAATCCCAGCACTTGGGAGGCATTGGCAGGCAGATTTCTGAGTTCGAGGCTAGCCTGGTCTACAGAGTGAGTTCCAGGACAGCCAGGGCTACACAGAGAAACCCTGTCTCGAAAAAACAAAAAAACAAAAAAAAAAAAACTTTGCCTGTTGCAAATGCAGGATTGCAAATCCAGCCCTATCTTACTGGAAGGGGATACTTTAGTGCCTTAGCCAAGGTCAAAAGTGTGGTTTACATATTTCAAAGGTTAGAATCTAGAAAGTTCTACCTTCTGGAGACCTACTTCCATATAAAATACCCAAGGCTATGCATAAGTTTTGTGTTTTCTTACCATTTATTCAGGTTTATAAAAAATATTTTCAACTTTTGGCAGATGATGATAAAACCTCATAAGTGCACATTTATTTTCAACCCAACTCCATGGCTCTTGCTAGCTTTGGTTTACAGCGTCTTTGCTTGTTAGTGTAATCCTGCCAAGTGTCCATCAGCACATCCAACAGGAATGGGTTGTGGACTCAGCCCTAGCTCTCTTCAGTGGAGCATGTTGGTGCCTTGCAACCCCAGCACCCAGAAAGGCGTGGCCAGAGGATCTTGAATTTGAGGTGGCCTGTGCTATGAGCAAGACCTTGTCTCAACACTCACCCTCAAATTGCTTCTTTGTGGCTGTCCGATTCACTATATATTTTTTCATCTCAACAATAATTGATTTTACAGATAGCTGTACAAAAGGTCTTAAAACATCAGCAGATTAGATTAAAGCACTCCAAGATTTTTACATTTAATGTCTAAAAGTTGTTTGTCAAAATGTGAAAGGCTGGGGATTTTAAAGTCATTTCTGTACCGACGATCATAATTTAATCCAGAAGAGAGCAGTTTTCTTTAAACATATGATCTCATGAAACCCAGGCTGGTTTTGAACTCCTTGTGTAGCAGATCTTCCTGCCTCTGCTTCTCAAATACTGGTATTACAGGGATACACACCATGCCCAGTTCAGAAGGAAAAAAAGCACATAAAATAAATAATAACTTAAAGTTTATAGATACAGGTTGGAGAGATGGCTCAGCCATTAAGACCACTTGCTTCTCTCCCAGAGGACCCAGATCCAGAACCCATATCAGGTGGTCACAACCATTTGTAACTCCAGGGTATGCGACACCTCTGGTTTACATACACACCACACACACATACACACACACACACACACACACACCTCTACATGATTAAAAACATAGTAAAAATAAATTTTTAAAAATTATAGATATTTTAAGTCAGACATGGTAGCACACACCAGGAATCCCAGCACTGGAGGCAGGAGGATCAGAAACTCAAGTCCAGCTGCACAGCATCTTTAAGGCCAACCAGGGCAACCTGGGCTACATGACACTTACCTCAAAAAAAAAAAAAATCAAACCAACAACAAATTGTTTGAGGGAGTGTTTGCTAGAGTGCTTGAGATGCTGAGTTTAATCCTTAGTGTTAAGATAATATATTATTAATCATCATTATTATTAATATGTAACAAGAATAATTAAAGAAAAAGAGGCCATGAATTGAAGAGATCAGGAGACATGGAAGGGGATGGCAGAAGAAAACGAAGGGGAAGAAGTGATATAACTGTATTTTAATCAAATAAAAATTACATACACACACACACACATAAGTGTAGAAAAGTATTGCAGAGTCATAAGGTAAAAGACTATCAATATAAAACATTACATTTGGTAAAATTCTGTAAGAAATGTTGGAGAGAAAGCTCATGCAAAATTTAAGGAGGAAACAGTCATTTTATTTTAGAATATTTGCAGTAGGCCGGGCGGTGATGGCACACGCCTTTGATCCCAGCACTTGGGGGGCAGATTGCAGTATATGAAACGGGGGCAGGCCCTGTCTCCAAAAACCAAAAAAAGAAAAAGAAAGAAAGAAAGAGAGAGAGAGAGAGAGAGAGAGAGAGAGAGAGAGAGAGAGAGAGAGAGAGAGAGAGAGAAGAAACGGGGCGGGATAGGTGGAGGGCCTGGCGGTGGTTCCTGAGTCACTCTGGTCTGCTTGGAAGTGCGGGGATCCAGGGCATCCAGGTGGAAGGGGCGGTAAACTGCATTCCTTGCAACTATGAAGGAAAAATCCCAGAGCTTTAAAAATGTAGGAGGCCTGGAGGGATGGCTCGGAGGTTGAGAGCGCTTGTTGCTCTTGCAGAGGTCCTGGTTTAGATTCCCAGCACTGACATGACAGCTCACGACCTCCTGTAATTTGAGTTCAGGGAAACCTCACTCCCTCTTTTGTTCTGGCACCAGGCACACAAGCGGTGCACATATATACATGCAGGCAAAACACTCATACATATAAAAATATTTTTTAATTAAAAATGTGGGAGGAGGCTAGCACGATGCCACAAATTGATAATCCCAGCACTTGGGAGATTGAGACTAGAGGGCGGCAGCAAGTTCTCTGCTTTGTAATCAAATGTGTCTCAGTGGAGGGTGTGCAGCCCCGGTTTCTGCTGAAACAGGAGAGCGATGGGAAACCCAGGTCCCGCTGGAGAGTAACGTGGGATCCTCGGGAAACTGAGGGTGAACACCTCAGTTTGGATTTCAGCGCTGCACAAAAGGAGACTTCTAGAAACCCACTTTGAAGCAATAGGCCCTGCGCTTTGTATAGTGCGGGTCCTGAAAGGATGCTCCAGTTGAGGAGGGGCGTGGCTACGGCCTAGGGCAGAGTCAGAGCGCCACACCAGTCTTACGGTAAGAGGGCGGGGCCCTAAGGAGCAGAGCTATCCCTGGAAGACCTGGCATTGGCTATTGGGGAGGGGAGCGTCGTCAGGGCGGGGCGTCTGGGGCGGGGCTAGCCTCAGGCCTCCGGACATTGGCTGGTAGAGAGTGCAGGGACACGTGGTGCGGAACCGGCGCGGTAAGCGGGTGGTCTCTGGGCCTTTCTTCCAGGAATGGTGCTGGGAACCGGGGAGGGATAGGTGCAGGGCCCGGCGTGCCTGAGTCGCCCTGGTCTGCTTGGAAGTGCGGGGCGCCGGGGCATCCAGGTGGAAGCGGCGCAACCCGGGAGGTCCCCGATCACTAATGCAGTCAATCCAGGCCTGAGTCACCCCAGGCCCCGGCGCGGGCCCGCGATTCCGGTGATCTTAGCCCGGGGCCCAGGCCTCTTCCGCCACAGAGGTCGGTTCGGATCGGCCAACATCCAGAAGTGCGAGGTCACCCGGCCGACCCAGTTCTCCCTGCGGCGCCGATGAGCTGTCTATCCCGGCCAGCCTGCGTGGCGACTTGGGGCTGGAGGGTTGCAGGGAGCAAAGGTTGGGCAGTTCTCACGCCTACACTTGGAGAATGCTGCCTGGCTCGCCTTGGGTGCAAAGGCCCTGAGCAGGGTCCAGCTGGACCTTGCCTCTAGGATGGATCTGCAGGAGAGAGGCCTCCCATTGCCAGCTTGCTGGTGCGATCAGGTCGCTCATTCATTTACTAGTTTCAGTTTACTCATTTGTAAAGTGGAGTAGATGTTTGATATATTCTACTAACCCTTGAAACCCTGGGACCGCCAATCTTCTCCAGAGAGTCTTATTATCACGAACTACGTGTAACGGAGTGGAGCAAAGACCCTATCTTGGGGACCTTGTTGATGCTCCTCCAGAAGGACTCATGACTTACAGATAGTGAGGCTGCTGGCGTATTTGGCAGGAAGTTTGCTTCTGTCAACCCACCAGCACTGCTTTTTACCTTAATAAATGATTTTAACTGAAGACCTTGCTGTTGGCCGAAGTGAAGCAGGAGTTACCAGAACCGTGTTGGAGGGAATGTGGAAGCTGGCCAACTTGCTGTGTCTTGCAGTTTAGAGCGAGGGCTTGTCTGCAGGGTAGTTGAAACCTCTCTGTTTACTACCCTCATTGAAAGGTGTACCTCAGATCATGACATCTTTGCGTAACAACCTTAGCAACGAAGTTAGTTTAACTGCGCCACGGTGATAGGGTGATAGGGATTTGTGTGAGGACCAGGAGCCCGGAGTCAAAAGCTCCCAGTGTAACAGATGGTCCTGCAGAGTAAGGGTTCATCATGAAAACAAATACCTTCCGTGTACACAGTTGGTGACAGACAGTGGAACCTAACACTGATAAATACCTGGGCAACATCTGGGGTCTCCCAGAGGCCCTTTCAGGTGAGGCTGTGTGAGGTACCATGAGTCTAGAAATTTTTCTTCCATTGTGCTAGGTTTTAAAAAGGAGGAGAAGATTAATCTCCCACCCTAGTGGCAAACACATTTTCTATTTGAAGTGCTCTGGGATTTCACATTGCTCAGCTGGAGAATTTCAGTGTGCTGAATGAGTGCCTCACTTCCTGTCACAGTGAATCAACGCTGTTCATACTGCCCTGGGATCCTGGACCAGGAAACAGCGCTCTTTACTAAGTGTGGTGTGCAGGCATTTCTGTAGTGCCCACTTGAGACCATGCAGCAGTGATATCATGTCACTTGGTTGTCACTGCCGGGATGAACTTTCTCAGCATACCTGTGCTTCGTTTCACCTATGCTGGGTTAAGTTCACATCTTGACACTTGAAAAAAGAGAAAACTCCAAGCGCAAATCCCAGTGCCTGAGTCATTTGTAGTTCACATTGATTCCTATTTTAAAAGCAGTTCTGGGGCTAGAGAGATGGCTCAGAGGTTAAGAACGTTGTGTGTTCTTCCAGAGGTCCTGAGTTCAATTCCCAGCAACCACATGGTGGTTCATAATATAATCTGATGCCCTCTCCTGGTGTGCAAGTGTACATGCAGATAGAGCACTCATGTGTAAGACAAATCTTTAAATAAAATAAAAAACAAAACAAGAAAAATCAGTTCCACAAGTTACTTCCTCCTGCCTCTTTAGAATGCAGGAGTTCCAGGGTCTCTGGTATGAAAAGTAGATGCTGAAACCTGTACCCAGAAGGCTGGCATTGTGGCTCGGTCAGTAGTTTGTCAAGCATTCCCAAATCTCTGGGTTCCATCTCCAGTACCACATGAACTGGGGTGCCTGCTTGTAATTCTATCATGTGGAGGTAGAAGCAGGAAGATAGTTCAAGGACAGGCTAGGCTACATTTTGTTTTATTTTTAAAAGGAAAAAAAAAACTGGCCAGAAAACGCAACCGCTGAGTATATCTGTGGCGACTTGAGGCTCACAGCTCCTCAGACCTTGGCCGTTTCTTTGTGGTGAAAACATCGGACATCCCTTATAGCTTTCTAAAAAAGTACACAACTGCTCCCTGTAGTCACCCTCCTGAGAGACGGAGCTTTCTCATGCTTGGCCCTTAAGGAGGTTGAGTGCAGTCTGTGGTCGTCAGTTGTCCTCAGCTGAGTTCATCTTTCTGATCCTCCAGCAGGTTGTGGGTTTGCAGTTGAAGAGGCAGAAGATTGGTGGTGTGAGGGGTGGGGCAGGGGGCAGAACTGTTGTTTGTTTGTTTGCTTGCTTTTTGAGACTGGTTGTCATTGGCTGGCCTGGAATTTACTATGTATAGAACAGGCTGGCCTCATACTTTCAGAGATCCACCTGCCTCTACCTCCCCAGTGCTGGGTTTAAAGGTGTGTGCTGTCACGCCCAGCCTGCAGCATTTTTATAGAGATCTTTGAAATGATAACTTCCTCTGTAGGTTAATAGTTCACCCTGTGCTTTAAGAGTATAAAATTGCATCCATAGCTCCCTTGGTAGGGTGCCTGCCTAGCAGGCAAGAAAACCTGGATTTGATCCTCATCACCACATAAACCTGACTTGGTGGTTTGGGTCTGTAATTCCTACCTTCAGAATGTAGAGGCAAGAGATTCAGTCTCAAAAAAAAAAAAAAAAAGAAAAAAAAAAGTATAACCTTTTTAAAAGTGCCAGCTAGGCATGGTGGCACACACCTTTAATCCTGGCACTCAGAAAGCAGATGGATTTCTGTGTGAGACTAGCCTGTTCAACACAGAAAGTTCCAGGGCAGCCAGGGATATATAATGTGCTTTCTCTCAAAAAATAAAGTGCACAGTAAATCCATGTAATTGCAAAGTAGCCACTTTTAGTTTTCTTCAGATTGTCTGCCACTGGGGCGCTTCTCTTTGGACACAAGTTTTAATGGAGCTTTCCTTTGGAGCAGGAAGGGAGGATCAATCTAAGCCTCTGATTGGCTCCCAAGCTCCTGGCCCTGAAGTGCAGTCACTTCCTGGGAAGTCCTGTGACAAGTGTCGCAATGCTATGCTGACAGGGTGGAGTGCTTCTCAATCCTCACATAGTGCCTCTGACCACTGCCCTTCAGTCTCAGCTGCAAGCAGATCTGATCCATTGCTCTCTCTGCTCAGAGTTTCTCAGATCTGAAGTCTGCCTGAAAGATGTCAGCCCTCAAAGCTGTCTTCCAGTATATCGATGAAAACCAGGACCGCTATGTCAAGGTGAGAGTCTGTCTTCTGAGTGAGTGGTGAAACCTGCTTTAATCTTGTCAGAAAGCTTTTCAAGAAGCTAATATGAGTTGTGCCATTTTGATCAAGTATTTAAATTTCATGTTTCTTCACCTCATGATGGTGAAAGCTATGCTTTTGTCATTTGACAGAGTTAAATTATCCGCCTCTACAAATAAAGCCCATTAGTTTTCCCTAATCTCATCTATGGTTTCTTGTGATAGTCATAGGTTTAAAAAAAAAAGAAAAACAGTTTGAATCCTGCATGTTCTGAATGATTCTATGATGTTATATTTTAATCTGTTGCTTGGTTTTTATCTGATAGAATCATGACTTCAGTTTACTTTTGGAAGAACCATTTTAGACCAAAATGTTTGACTCTAAAACTTACACCTTAGAAAATGTGGCTGCCATCAGAGAGACTAGTGAAGTAACTTGGATTGTGACGATGCAATTCATTTTCTTTCTGTTGCAATTTTGTTGATTACACATATAAATTTATTGAATGGTTTATAACCAGTCATATGTTTAGTGGTTAAAAATATACATTCTGGCTTTTTTTTTCCTGCTGAGTTTTGGGGGCAGGACAGCACAGGTTTGTTGTTGTTTAATCCAAATATGGAGCAGGTAAGCTAGGTCTGCTCTAAACATAAAGTGGAGTAGCTGTAGCTAGAGGTCCATTGGTGTGCCCACTCCTGCCTGCCCTTAAAAAACAGCATCTCCACGACCTTTCCACCTGCTCTCTACAAACAGAAACTTGCAGAATGGGTGGCCATCCAGAGCGTGTCAGCATGGCCGGAGAAGAGAGGAGAGATCAGAAGGATGATGGAGGTGGCCGCTGCCGATGTCCAGAGGCTGGGAGGCTCTGTGGAGCTGGTGGATATTGGGAAGCAGAAGGTAGGAGCCCACAGAACCTTAGCGGGCAGTTCTTCCCGGAGGGTGGGAAGAGGCTGCAAGGACAACCTTTGGCTGAAGACATTCAACTCTTCTTCAAAGCAAGCTTGTACTGGCTCTTGTGTACACCCAGCTAACTCACCCACATGTCTCGCTGTGGGTGAGTAAAGGGGTTTTTTTGATTATTCAGCACGTTTTATTCTGAGAAGGAGAACTGGAGACCAGAGGCTCGAGAGGACGCTAAAATGACTGTCATTCTTAAGAGCTGAAATAACTTCCCAGAAATGAAAGCCTTCACATGTGGAAGTTACACATTATCTGAGTCACTTTATAAAGATGGGCTTCTTGCACTGGGTCCTCTGTGTATGCAGTATTTCTTTCAGTTTAGTGCTTTTATGGGATGCCTGAGTGTGAGAACAAGTGGGCCTTTGATTCTTGTGCCTGCTCTTGGGCTCTTTTCCTTCTCTTGGCTGGCCTGGTCCTTCAGTGTGGTGAATTCTGTTTTTACCTTATTATATTTGATTAGTTAGGTTTTGTTGTTCTCTTAAAATCCTGTTCTTTTCAAGAGAAACAGAAAGATCTGGATGGCAGGGAAGGAGAGAAGGAACTGGGAGGAGTAGAGAGGATATATTGTACGGGAAAAAAACTATTTTCAATGAATGGGAAAACATACTTGAAAACAAAAACATAAAAAATATGCATGTTCACATGCTGACCTTGTCCCCTGCAAACTCCTTGTGGCAGTTTGCTCTCACCACGAGGCTTTTCTGATAAACTGTAGGAGCCAGCATAGGCACAAGGGCTGCAGGGCAGGGGTACAGCCAGCTTGGGCCATAGTTAGGGTCACAAGTGGTAACCATTGATCTGTAAAGGAAGGAGAAGACCTCAGACTGATTTGTCTTTGTGTCCCTGAATCCTCCTCTAGACTCAGAATTCTGCAGAAGTGTCCTGGCTGGCTGGCAAGTCCTTTGGGGGAAAGCCCAAGAGTCCCCACTGCCATCATTCATTTACCAGACAATGTGGCTTCTCTTTCTTTCTTTGTGTGTGTGGGGGGGGTGGGGGTGGGGGGGCAACATGCCCCCCAAAAGGCTGGGAGAGGTCATCAGATTCCCTGATGTTGAGGTACAGGTGGTTGTAATACCTCACATGGGTTCTGAGACCTGAGCTCAGATTCTCTGGGAGAGCAGAAAGCTCTCTTAACTGGAGCCATCTCCCAGCCCTGAGTTCCATTAATGTCCTGGCTGATGGTCCACTCTGTTCATCTTAGTTGTCTACATTCAGAATTTCAAAAGGTAACTTTCAATTGCAGATTGTAGTTGTTTTAGCCATTACTTCAAAAATGAGTTACTTCGTATCTCAGATCCAGGCTACACAGGGTTCCATTACGTATATTGATTTTTTTTTTTTTTTGCAACCTTAAAGCAGTTTATCAGACTAGTTGTAGATGTGATTTAGTTAATGCTGATTGGATTTCAGGAAAGTGAATTCTTGTTAAGGACTATTAAAAGATATAATCTTAAACCCTACAACAGACAGGACCATCCCAGCTAGGTTTCAGAACAGCTGTGAGACATTCCCAGTTTACTAACTAGACTGCCCTCCATTGCTCCCTCCTGCTCAGCTCCCAGATGGCTCAGAGATACCCCTTCCTCCTATTCTGCTGGGCAAGCTGGGCAGCGATCCTCAGAAGAAAACGGTATGCATTTACGGGCACTTGGACGTGCAGCCTGCGGCCCTGGAGGACGGGTGGGACAGCGAGCCCTTCACCTTAGTGGAGCGAGAAGGTGAGGGCACCAGGGCTTGCCCACCCAAGGGTTTACTTTCCAAATCAGATATTTTTGGCAGATGTTACATTTGGAAAATCACTAATATTCTCCTGGGTCTTTCTCTTTCTAGTACACATTTGTTTTATAAAAACAAAATCTAGAAATTGGGTTCCGGAAGTTTCTCATTTGTGCCTCAGTAATTGAAAACTCAGAAAAGATTTCTTTACTCATAACAAGTCCGTGGTGGGAGCTTGCCAGCTTCCCTTCAGTCAGAACTCCTTGTCCAGGATACTCATTGTGACTTGAGGCTGCGTAGCTCCTGAAGGCCTGCCTCTCCTCATTCCCTCCTGCGCATGCTCAGCTTCTGGTCTCGGTTGTCCCTGAGATATAGCACCTTATTGCTTTGAGCCTTGCCCCTCAGGGCTGAGTTCCCGCCCCCTAACTGGGTGCAGAGTCTGTCTTTACATGTGTCCTGACTCTGTGTGGACTATTACATGGTTGTAAAGTATGAATAGTTATTTTTATTTAACATGTTCTTTATGAAACCTCATCCCATACGCTGGCCCTCCTCACAGAACTGTGTATGTCCCGTTGCTGTTGGTTCCACAGGCACTTAATTCCTCCCTAGTCTCAGACCCACATGTCTGTATGGTCGTTTATGGCCACATGACTCAAGCTGTCTGGACTGGGAATCTTCTTCTTTCTTCCTAGGGCCTTCTCTCATGTATTCTTGAATAGCATCATCTTCCCACCACCTACACCAGAAACAAGGTTGTCCGGTTCCTGCCTTGGGCCATCCCTAGTCTCTTCCCAGCCTCTGTGTTGCCCATGCCGACGATACCCCATACTGCTCCCAGATGAGCCGGCCATGCTTCTTTGAGCCTAATGCCATCCTCCCAGAAGATTCAGATTAGCTGTCCAAATTGGGATGGAAGTATAGTTTATACTGCTTCTATAGTGATAGCATGTGCTTGCACATGCTTGCTGATAGCTGGGGAGGGAACACAGGTCTTAAAGGTATGTAGCTACCTGTAGGGGCTATCCTGTGGAATGAACTTCCTGCAATTGCATGGTGAATCTCAGCCCTGATTCTCTGTGAATCCTGGTCCTAGACATTGCTACAAAAGGGAAAGACAACAAAAGGGACCCACATGACTGCTTTTTGGATTTCAAGAAATTCTCTCTGAATTTTAGCATAGGGTTGGATGGAGATTCGCGCTTTTAAAGTTAAAGCTTTGTTGCGCAAGATAGCTGTGTGTGTCCGTGCCTGGGCACTATCAGATGAGCACTTGAGAAAAGATCTTTCTATTTGTTGTCTCTAACTGAATCTGCTGATTGCTGTTCCAGGCAAATTGTATGGGAGAGGCTCCACAGATGATAAGGGGCCAGTGGCCGGATGGATGAACGCCCTGGAAGCCTATCAGAAGACTGGCCAGGTACATCTCCATATCAGATTCTGTCCGCCCTTCAGGTCATGTGAGTAGTAGTGTAAAGATCACCAGAGAGGAGAAAGCAAGCCCCCACCTCAGTCAGCGCAGGGGACACAGATCGAAGATTACAGCTGTTTCCAGCTCTAGAAATCATTAAACAGTTAATTGTCTTACAGATGGTCAAAGGTCAAGTGATCAACACTCAGCAAGGCTCTTGCCAACACTTAGAATGTGGTCTCAGTTTTTCTCCTTTCTTTCTGTGCTGAGATCAAACCCAGGTCCTAGTGCATGCTGGGAAACTGCTCTGCCATTGAGCTGTATCTCTATCCCCAAATGTGAATTTTATTTTATTTTATTATGGATGTTTTGGGAGCTTTTTGTTTATTTAATTTTGTTGGTTTTTTTTTTTTTTTTTTTTTTCCGAGACAGGGTTTCTCTGTGTAGCCCTGGCTGTCCTGGAACTCACTCTGTAGACCAGGCTGGCCTCCAACTCAGAAATCCACCTGCCTCTGCCTCCCAAGTGCTGGGATTAAAGGCAGGCGTGCGCCACCATTACCCAGCGATATTCTTTTTATTGTTTGTTTGTTGGCTGGTTGATTTTGAGATAGTGTCTCACCCTGCATCCCTGGCTGGCCTGTGACTCACAGAGATCCACCTGCCTCTGTCTCCCCAGTGCTGAGATTATAGGTGTGTACCACCACACCCAGCTCCCAAATATGAAGTTTAAGTGTGTTTGTTTGATACAGTCATGTTATATAATTCAGGCTGACCTTGAACTCTGACAATCCTCCTGCTCAACCTTCAAGTGCTGGGATTACAGGCCTGTGCTACCAACTAACACAGATTTTCAACCTTTGACTGTAGCTATGAGTATGGTCCCTTGCCAGGAAGTTACTGACTTTGTGATATTGGGCAAATTCTTTTCTCTATGTGATTTATATTCTCCTAAAAAATAAATATTAGATTGTTTTGAGTTTCTTTCCTCAATGTTCAAAAGTAGTAAAATATAGAAAATAGGAGGAAAGAGGCATTTCTAGAAACCTGGTCCCCACACCTCTTAGCCCCACTCCCTACCCAGGTTTTTTATTACCTTCAACCTGAATGTGATCATGCTGTCTGAGCAGTTTTTGCAGATGGATTTTATTTCACAGCAAGATAAAATAAGAATAATTATTTTTGTCAAAGTCTGGATCGTTAGATCCGGAAAGGGGCTTAGGCTTTCGTCTGGGAGACATTTGCACAGGAGAGATCAGGTTTTTTAAAACAACAACAACAAAAAAAAAACTACTTGGCCTGTGTGACAGCTGACCCAAGAGCTGGACACAGAAACCAGGCAGTCTCGCCTACTGCAGGGCTCCACACAGTGTTGGGAGGCCATGGCGGGGAGGGTGCACAGGGCAGAGGCCTGAGCAGTTTCATTTGTAGTTGCTCTGTATATGGAGGTTCCAGGGAAAATTCCACTTGGGACAGAAGAAGAGATCAGAACTCTCTTCAGTGAATATTGCTGTTGGCATAAGTGTCTTTAGACCCCTCGGATCTGTCCTGTGTGTGGTCACTAGCTGGTTGCCTGCTCGTATCCAGCCCCCTGCTTCATCCTATGGAGCTAGAAGAACTCTTGAAACGTTTTCCAGAGAACTCGACCCAGATTCCAGCACTGTGATGGGATTCCCTTCACCACCTCAGATCAGCTTGTCTTCTGTGAGCAGAGGGTTGCTGGCAGTATGGAATGCCTTCCGAGTGCAGGAAAGGTCTCAGCCTTAGCAACAGTGAAGTCCCAGTGGTTATTTAGGAAACATGTGTGTGTGTGTGTCTGTCTGTGTGTGTGTGTGTGTGTGTGTGTGTGTGTGTGTGTGTGATGTGCACATGTGCTTATACATTTACAAGTGTTCTGTGTGTGCGCATGCGTTTACACAGGGTATGCATTCATGTGGAGGTCTGAGGTTGAGTTACAGACAGCTGTGAGCAGCCATGTTTGTGCAGGTCGTGGAACCCTGGTCCTCTGGGAGAGCAATCAGCGCTCTCCAGGCCAATATTTGTTACCCTTCTCCCTGCCTCATAGCTTCCCCTACTCTAACTGACTCACTCTGAAAGTGGCTTGCCTAGGCATGGTATAGGGCTTTTCCTTCTGACCCTGGATGCCCAGGGACCAATGGGAGAAGATCTCATATTTAAAACTAAATTTCTAAACAATCTGCCATGTGTCACTTCTGTGAGAAAAGTAAGGAAACCGACTGTCTTACCATGCCCTGTCACAGGAGATCCCTGTCAACCTGCGGTTCTGCCTGGAAGGCATGGAAGAATCTGGCTCCGAAGGCCTGGATGAGTTAATTTTTGCCCAGAAAGACAAGTTCTTCAAAGACGTGGACTATGTGTGCATTTCGGACAATTACTGGCTGGGGAAGAATAAGCCGTGTATCACGTACGGCCTCAGAGGCATTTGTTACTTCTTCATCGAGGTACGAGCTGAGTCCCACAAACTTTACCTTGTTTCTCTCTAACCCCTAAGCCTCTTTGTTCTTCTATACCCTGACCCGGGCAAATACCAAGAAGCTAATCATACGTGAAGGAGGAGCTCAGAGCTTCCTGGGACTTCTTCTTGTGTTCCATAATCCATCCTAATACCCGAGGCATGGACTTCTGAGATCAGAAGTCAAATCTCATGGCAGTTTTAAATTAAGACAGTATTATCTTGGTAATATTGATCTTGTATCAGGGCAAATGAGATGACAGTGACTGCTGGTTTTTCTGAGATGTACAAATAAGCCTTAAGAACCTTCCTGTAAAAGTTAAAAATGATCACACTTTAGCAAGTAAGACCTAATCCCACTGCTGAGTTATCTTGAGAGAATGGAGACCCTCAACCAGAAGATGAGTAAGGAGTGCGGGTGGATCTGCCATCTGATGTTGGAGATCTCCTATTGGGATGATGGATGGAATGATGGGTGGGTCCTGCTAAGATCTTTATCACCTGATAGGACAGAACTATGCCAGTGCTGTACTGTGAGGGAGGAGCATCACATTCCCTGTTATAGATGCTGATCCAAGCAAGCACACACTGGTTACCTGTCTTGCCTGGTTATAAGACTAGTCAGTTCTCAAATGGGTCTGAACCAGATCCTTGCGTTGATGGCGTCATTCTCCAGGCTTGGTCTTGTCCTCTGAGTAAGCTTATGCAGGGTCTCTGTGAAGTGACAGGTACCAGGGTCAGTCCCAGCCATTGAGAGGGGGCCTGAGAGGAGAGGAGTCAGTGGGGGGGAGGGGGGAGGAGTCAGGTGAGGTGATCAGGGAATCTTGCAGCTCTGGCTGACTAGCAATCAGGTTGCCTCTTTATTTATACAGATTACACACAACAAAGACAGACTAATGATTATCCAAGAAGTACAGTTTATAGCATTCTATATCTGCATTTGTATTTGATTTTTCATTACATGTCCAGGGTTACAAGTTCAGATACAAATAGAGCAGATTTTATTTTTATTATTTGCCCTAAAGCTCCCAAGTCAAAGAATCTGAAGAATGTCTCTATCAAAGCAAGCATACTTACTATTATATGACTGCCTACTTTTAGGCTGGCAGTATTTGCAGTTTTAAAGCACTCCAGATGAAAAGAAAATATCTGAACCAGTGTTTTTATGAGTAGCAAATACTCACACCTAACTCCTTTTATTTATATTCTTTTCTCATCTATGCTATAATGTAGGAAAAGGTAATTTTAGTCAATCTATCTTATTTACTGAGTTCTATTCCCCCCAGGGGCATACCCTGTATGACCCTATCTTTAAACTACATTTTCAGAGAGCTCAAGCATATTGTAAAAGGAACCCTTAATCTTTTACTAATTCTCCTGCAGTCAGAGTTTGTTAACTATCTCTTTTTACCCTGCTCCAATTATACTGTTTGAGTTTGCCTAGGGACAGATACCCCAAGAAGATTACTGGAGTCTTGGTCTCATTTAGAAATTCCTTATCATGTTCTCTGTGGTATAAGGAAGACTTCCAAATAAAGCAAGATAAAGTTATTTCCCTAAAAGCAGAAGGAATAGTAAGTTTAAGTCTTCTCTAAAAAGACTCAGATATAAAATGAATCATAATCCAGGAAGTCTCCAAGAATGCAACACACAGAGACGAAACTCTAAAAGTGAGAGACAGAATGAGAGATCACAGCATTTGGCTCAGCTTTGCTGGAACTTTGTCAAACAGCTGTGCTGGCTTCATGACTTTTACCATTTCCAATGGGTATGGCTATGCCAGACAGAATTCTGCCCTTCTTCAATGTTAGAAAGGCTACTCTGCACCATGCTTCTGTGGCCAGCATTCCTGTGACTTACAGCCAGCATTTCTGTGACCTGCAGCCAGCATTCCCTGTGTACATGCAGTCAGCATTCCCTGTGCACATGTGGTCTGCACATCAGGAATATGTGGTGTCTGGATGTTCTAATTGGGAAATGTCCTGCTTTGATGCTTGAGGGAGCAGATTTGGACTGGAAAATTATCAGTCTTGCAATGTCATATAATTGAAATAAGCTCCCGCTAAGCCACCAAATAAAGTGACCTTTGTTTCTGTCCAGGTGGAATGCAGTGACAAAGACCTCCATTCTGGGGTGTATGGTGGCTCAGTGCATGAGGCCATGACGGATCTCATTTCACTGATGGGTGAGCTTAGGGTTGGCGCTCTTTGGGTCAGCACTTTGTCACTTAGGGAAGTGGGCAGGGTACTTTTTCTAAACTATCTGTGTACAAGCCTACTGTGTTCCAGCATCCTTCATGAGCCTACTCAGCCATTTTTCTAATTAACTTTCCTTCCTCAGGGCACTGTTTTATTTAAAGAGCCCTGTGTTTCATTTCTGCCTCTGCCCACTTCCTGTTCCTCTTGCATCTATCCCGTACCTCATCACCATGTATAGAGAACTGCCCTCCCTCCAGTATCCAGCGGGATTCCCCTAGGTCCCTCTCAGCCTGTCCCTTAGGACCCCTGCATTGCTTTCTCTTTTTCTGGTCATGGTATTTTACATCTCTTGGAGATGTAAAATCCTCTGATCTCCTCTGATCTGTTTGAACCGACCATAACTCAGTCGCCCTGCTGCTCAGCCCCTAGAGAGTAAGAGCTACAGCCTCTTCCCGCATCCCATCAGCATAAAGCTAACGGGAGCTCTTGCATCTATATAGTTTGTACCTTCCTTTCTCTCACCATGTCCCAGGATGAAGGCTCCCACAGGTGAAGTAACACTGCATCTGTAGTCAGAGACTCTGTCTCACTCATAGGTTCCCTGTCAGGTTTAGGGGACCTTGTTCCTTGTGCAATGTGCACCATAAAGCAATGCTGGCTGGCTAGTGTGGGTTTTCAGGTCCATGCCTTGGTGTACAGCTGGGAGCTAACTTAAGCACTCTACCTGCTCCACAGTCTCTCTAACAATGAGTGAGGAGTGATCCTGCTCACCTCCTTGGGGGTACTTAACTGACTCACTAGCATCAGGGACCCAAATGCCCCTGGCCTCCTGCTGTTCACCTGGCAAGCATGTGTGCTTCGGTGCCTGAGTTCCTAGAGTCAGGACAGCTCAGAAGGCTGCTTATGCGCTGCCCCAGCTCAGCATTCCACCCCCTGCCACTCCTCAGGCTGCCTGATAGACAAGAAGGGGAAAATCCTCATCCCCGGCATCAATGACGCAGTGGCTCCAGTGACGGACGAGGAGTGTGAGCTCTATGACCACATTGACTTCGACATGGAAGAGTTCGCCAAGGACGTGGGGGCTGGGACCCTTCTGCACAGCTGCAAGGTGCTGCTTGCCCTGCCCCTTACCCTGTGCAGGCCACCGGGGCTCCAGTGTCGGAGGTTCATCCTTAGGGAGCCTCTGCTCAAGAGTCATCAAAAGCAGGATGTGGTTGAGAGCTATTAGGGTTTTCAGATATCAGGATCAACTTCTGACTTAGCTGAGGGCTGGGAGAAATGAGCAGAGGGGCATCCTGTCCCCTGCCGCAGGTGGCATTTGATTTGTTTGGGTTTATGGGCCACACGTTCCCACAAGGCCCAGAGATTCAGCCGGATGCAGAGGCAGAAGCTACTTGTTGTTACTTAACTATTAGGAGAGGAAAACTTATCTTGCTTTCTTTCTAGCCTCAGGAGGGTGGATATCAGTTTATCATCTCTGTGTAGCTGCCGTTAACAGAATCCTGCACCAGCCTCCTGTAGGCCCCAGAGACAGGGCATGAGAGGAGTAGGCCAGGCTGGGCTCTTGAGTTTCTCAACTTTTTCAGAGTCAAGGGAATAAATAAGTATACACAGTTGCACCCTCTGCTAGGCAAAGGCTGAAGGGTCTGGCTAAGGGTAGAAATCAGACCTGCTGAGAGTCCTGTGAGAATTGCTGCTTAGTCTGACAAGTGCAAGCAGAGGAAGAGAGACATCTTAGCCTGTTGGGGACTGGAGGGTCACAGCATGCCACCCCCCACATCACTCACTATCTCCTCTTGAGGCTGTTAAGGCTGCACAGCCCACTGGAGCACGTGATAGAAGTCCCAGAACACTGGGTAGGCTCTGACCAGCCCTACTGGGTGGGGGTCCCCATGCCCTCATTCATACGCCCTGTGTAGACATCCCATCTCTTCCTGGGCTTCTGCAGAAAGACATCCTGATGCACAGATGGAGATACCCATCCCTCTCCCTCCATGGAATCGAAGGGGCCTTCTCTGGTTCAGGGGCCAAGACTGTGATCCCCAGAAAAGTGGTCGGCAAGTTCTCCATCAGGCTCGTGCCAAACATGATACCGGAAGTTGTTAGCGAGCAAGTATGTGAGGGGTGCAGGGAGGCGTGAGTGGGGGCAAGGGTTTGGGGTACACGTGGCAGCTGAGCGGTGTTGTAACTTAAAACAGTAAGAACATTCACCTGGGCAGAGCCTCCTCCTAGGTCTCTTCTTTGACATTTGCTGTAATAAACAGTATAGAAGCATGTCAGAGACAGGCCAGATGAGCACACATTGCATCTCAGACTACCGAGAAATGGGAAATATGGCCTGACCTTACCCCGAAGATGTAAAGCAAATACTCATGTGTGGCCACATGTTAGCTGAAAATCCCAGTGAATGACCTCAGGCTTCTGGGAAGAGTACCCCAATGCCTTTTCTCCAGAGGAAAGTGGATTTTATCTCAAGGCTGTCCACATTCAGGCTGGGTCTTCACTCCTCCAACAGTTTAACAAACTTACCTAGAAGTTAGACACCCAGAAATGTGTTTCCTAGTTGATCCTAAACCTAGTCAACAGCTTGCCAGGGAGAATTCACCATCCCAAGTGTCAACATAGGCATTTTAGGTTACAAATATCCTGTCTGTTGAATAAGTCAGGTCAGATAGTATGTTTTTTACTCAGTCTTTAAATATTGTCATAATGTGGTATGTCTGTCACAAGGGTGTCTAGACTCTTAGATGCTGTGTAGGTCCACTGTGCCCAACTCATTACCATGGCCTCTAGATACTCTGTAGACTCCTCCCATTGGGTCAAATGCCAGCTCTGAACCACCATGCGTCTCTTCTGTTTACGGTTTAGGTTTCAAGCTACTTGTCAAAAAAGTTTGCTGAACTGCAGAGCCCCAACAAGTTCAAGGTGTACATGGGCCATGGTGGGAAGCCCTGGGTGTCTGACTTCAACCATCCTCATTACCAGGCAGGAAGAAGAGCCTTGAAAACAGGTTGGCTAACATTTGGAGGTTGATGCTAGGGCCCTAGGAGTGTCTAAGGATTCTGTTGTAGCCTGTTGTACACGTGACAGTGTCTGCAGAGCTCAGAGAAGGGCTGCGTGTGGGATGAGATCAGGGCCTAGGTCTGTTCGAGTAAGTGTTGCTAAGTGGTGGCTCTCTGACATCCAGAGCCCAAAACTCATCATTTCTCTTTGTTTCCCCAGTGTTTGGTGTTGAGCCTGACTTGACCAGGGAAGGTGGCAGTATTCCTGTGACTTTGACCTTTCAGGAGGCCACAGGCAAAAATGTCATGCTGTTGCCAGTGGGGTCAGCAGATGACGGTGCCCACTCGCAGAATGAAAAGCTCAACAGGTGACACGGGGACCCTAGGTTGGGTTGCATCCTCTCGCGGGTGATAGGTCTAGGATCACTCCTCCATGGAGGTTTGCTAGTAAGAACTAATGAGAGGCAGGCATAGGCCTTGGTAGTAGCAGTTTGGAAACAGGGTTCATCTGTTATTCTTTGTTCACCACACTCTTCATGTGGCACCCACAGAAGCCTATCGCTTCTTTTTGAAACATTACACTATCATCACTAACTGCCCAAGCCCCCTTTGCCTCTGACAGGCAGATACTCTGGGTTCCTCTAGCCTGCAGGATGAAGAGAACCTCTGATCTACTCTGTGGAGGAACCCAGGCAAGCAGGCTGCAAGCAGTGCAGGAAGGTACAGCAGAGGAAAACAGGAAGCAGAGGCCCAGTATGAGGAGTCAGAGACAGAAACCTTGTTACTGGGCTCTGGGTCAAAGAGTTATTCTTCAGAAATAATGGCCATTCATTCCCAGGATACTGGGTGAGACCAAGCCCTAGACCAGGACCTGAACTGGTTATTGTAGTGAGAGATGGTGAAAGGAGGCATCACACTGAACCTCTACTTGAGACCCACCAGGCTGAATTATAAAGCCAATCCAGACTCCCTAGAGAGAAATCAGGAGGACGGTTACCATCCACCTGGGTACTGACTACTAGGTCAGCAGCTGATAGCTGGGTTCTTTGTTTACTTTTTGTTTGCTAGTTTGCTTGTGTCTCTCTATTTAGGCTCAACTACATAGAAGGAACCAAGATGCTGGCTGCGTATCTGTATGAGGTGTCTCAACTGAAGAACTGAGAAGTCTCATTTTCTTCGGAGTACTGTTCCTGCCCAGAAACAATCTGCCCTCTCTCTCTCTTCCAGCTTTCTTGGGAAAGTGGAAGTTTCTTTTCCCTATCTCTTTCTCAGGTCACAGGCAGACAGGCAAGAATGGAGACAGTGCCTTCAGCTGTCACGAGGGTAGAGTCACCTGTGTCAGGCAGTTGGAAATGTTCAGTCCCAAGGCTTATTGAAGACAACTGACTGGCCATGATTGGGGGAGAGGGTGTCTCAGATGTGGTCAGTGTGACTTCACCTCCAGGAAGTAGCCAGAGTCCAAAGGCTCCAAGTCTGTGGGAGGTATTGCCCATCATGGACTGAGGCTCAGGGAATATTCAGGAAGGAAATGAGAGCATCCAGTAGCTCCTCGTGCTGTGACAGCACCGTGATGACCCCTCACTGTGCTCTGTATCCCATCTTAAGACTCTAGCTGACCACCTTTGGTGTCTCCTCCTGTTGCTGTCCCTCAGATTTTGTCCCAACAGTCCCTGCTGGAAGCACCAGTCCAGTTGCAGCTACGACTAATAAACGTGACAGTGAGGCTCTGGAGGGACTGCTGTGGCCTGACTGACTGGGGGAATACACATGCAGTTGTTCATTGGTGTGTGACTTGCTTTGTGGAACACACACACACACACACACATACGTATTGTATAGTATCTGGGTACCAGTCACCTCATAATGAAAGGTGATGGCCAGAACTCATAACACAAGACATATGTCCACCCTTCTGCCTCCACATCAAATTCTTAAAGTGATGGCCCTGGGATTTAGACAGCAAAGATAAGCTTGGGCCATCTTGTGGTGAAGGATAATGGCGGAGATGCAGAAGCCAGCCTGAAAGCACGCAACCCAAGGAGTGAATGAAAAGGAATGTTATGACAGTAGAGGATCAGGAAGCTGAGGCATAAGAATTGCCATGAGTTCAACGCCAGCCTGGAGAATAATGTGAAACCCTGTCTCAAAATGGTAAAAAAAAGAAAATCACTTCTGAATTATACCTGCAGAAGAAATAACCACCTCCATATCTACTAATTCAAATAAGTGAATGAGTGCTGAGCGGGGTGAGGGTTCTTAGGAAGAATTCCCATTCAGTAATGCAGAAGTAAATCAAGGAGGGGAACCCCACTGTCGGACCTCAGTTGCTGTAGGTGAGGTCACCGAAATGTGTACTAAAATGCTTAAATGTGAGATATCCGAAAACATCTTCTTTGGTTCCCGGGGAAAATAGCTGTGACTTTACAGTGAATCCCCAACAGATACCTGGACCAGGTGATCAAAGTCAGCATCCCATATCCTTTATGTGTTTTCCTAAGAAGAGAGTGTCAGCTCCAAGGATTTAGTCTCAGTGAGAAAATATCAGACACTCTGAAACTACCAACTGTGAATTAAATTTCCAACCCCTCACTCCCTACATAGAGATTTTGGGCATCATGACATCATCTCCAAGGGTTGGGGTCCTACATTCTCTTTGTCCTCCCCTCCTGGACTCAGCCAGGATATCAAGAATTTGATTTGGCCTCCTTCCTAACACTGTGTTCCTGTCTCCAGTAGTCCTTTCAGAGAAGTGTGCACCAAGAAAACAATCTGCAGCTGGGCAGTGGTGGCACACTTTAATACCAGCACTTGAGAGGCAGAGGCAGTCGGATTTCTGAGTTCGAGGCCAGCCTGGTCTACAGAGTGAGTTCCAGGCTACACAGAGAAACCCTGTCTCGGAAAAAAAAAAAAAAAAAAAAAAAAAACAACTATCAATCACCTTACACACCTGTGTTACTCAAACACTGAACTGTCTCTCAGGGTCCATAGAGTTGAACATTGTTGTCTAGTGAGGAGTTAAAAGCTTTACTCAGCAATAGTGAAATGGCCAGCACTGAGAAACAATGTTCCAGAGGAAACTGCTGTGGGTAGAAAGGGTTCCACTCTTATGAATATTTTCAGCTGGTGTGCATTGTTTCCCCACAGCAGGAACCTGATCCCCTGGGGAATACACTGCCACTTTGTGTGATTTAGAAAAAGAGACAGTTTTATCTACCACACTACTGACCTGATGGAATATGGAGGCTCTTCATGACCTATAGAAAGTCAAGCTGTTTCTGTCCTTGTCACTTTCTGGAATCTGGGTCAAACCAAGTGATGCCATAAGTTTTCAGGGTTCCAATGGCTGTGCCTCAGTTAGGATACAGATGGCTGGGTGCTAGTTAGGATACAGAGCAGACTGCTGCAGCCTCGGTCTTGGAAGACTCTACACTGGAAGTGCTCAGGCTTTAGTCCTTGTGTAAAAGTTGGTGTACCAGGGCTGTTATGGTGGCTGCTCTGTTTCTGGGGCCTAGGATCCTTCTGCTGTGCCAGCTCTTCTGTCAGGTTCATTTCATGGACCACTTCCTGCTGGAGCTGCCTGTGGGAAGCAGTGAGAGGGGAGGCCAGGAAGGCTTCACTTCTCAGGCACAAGTCAGGACTAGTTTGCATTTAGTTCTCCAGAGAGTATTCACTTGGCCACCCCCCAACTGCATGAGGGGCAGAGAACAGATCTCTAAGTATGAAGCAGGAGAAATGGGTCAGCAGATAAGAGCACTTGCTGCTCATCCAGAGGACTAGTTCCTAGTACCCACATCAGGCAGCTCACAATTGCCTGTAACCCAGCCCCAGCTGATCTAACGCCCTCTTGTGGCCTATACAGACAACCACTCACAAATGTGCACATGCATGTGCACATACACACATTCATACACACCTATATAATAAAGTAGCTGGGTACTGTGGCACACCTTTAAACTTCTCAGTCAAGAGAGTAGACAGGTGGACCTTTGGGAGTTTGAAACCAGTCAGGGTTACACAGTAAGAGCCGACCTATTATTTAATTATTTAAATAAAGTATCTTATTTAGTTCTTTCATCAGCTTGATGTAAGCTAGAATCATTTGGGAAGCAGGACCCTCAATTGAGAAAATGTCCCCACCTTGGCCTGACGGCAAGCCTGTAGGGCATTTTCTTAATTAATGATTGATGCAAGAGAGCCCAGCCCATTGTGGGCGGTACCACCCTTGGGTAGATGATTGTGGATGATGTAAGAAAACAGGCTGAGCAAGCCAAGAGTTACACTCCTCCAAGATCTTTGCTCAGTTCTTGCCCTGACTTCTTTCAGTGATGAACAGAGTTACTAAATATAAGATGGAACAAGTTTTGTCCCCAAGTTGCCCTTGGCCATATGTTTTATCACAGCAATAGAAACCCCGACTGATCAAAAAAACAAAAAAGAAAAAAAAAGTAAAAAGAAAAAAGAAACCCCAACTGAGACAGTGATATGGAAATCTTTCTGGAATAAGTGTCCTGACACCAACAAGAGTGGAAGACAGGCGATGTCACTGGTGGACTGTGATGGCTAGTCCCCGTTCTCAACTATATCTGGAATGAACTACAATGCAGAAATGGGGGGCATACCTGTACTCCAGATCTTGAGGCTAGAAGGCACAGACTTTTGATCCAAATCTTGACACGGATGGCACACACTTTTGATCCGGATCTTGAGGCATAGTGGCCATGAAAGTTTAGGCCCAGGCAAGATGGTACACAGCTTTAATCCCAAGAAACAGAGGCCTGCATATCTCTGAGTTCAAGGCCAGCCAGGGACAGATCAAGTTTCAAGTAAAGCTAGCTTAGGTCCTGGTGTGGTGGTACATACCTTTAATCTGGGCCATATGTTCCGTTGGAGGTACATAAGGACAATGGAAGAAGGAAGGCTTCTTCACCTGCTTGTACCTACTTGCCAGCACATCTATTGGAGCCTACTTCAGGATTCCAGCTTATACAGAACATCAGCTGAACACCCAGCCTAGTGGGATTGAGCTACTACTAAAGTCTTCAACTTCCCATTCATAACTGCTCATTGTTTGGTTAGTTGGACTGCAGACTGTAAGTCATTCCAATAAATCCCCTTAATGTATAGGAACTTTCCATAAGTTCTTTGACTCTAGAGAACGTTAACTAATAAAAGCCAGGACAGCTCCCAAAAGGGCTCAACCCTAGGTTCAGTTTACACTCTCATTTTATACTGTAAAACTATATAAGGTCAAGCTGAAGGGCAGGTAAAAGTTCATAGGTGCAGATGTGACACTCAGCATGTTGCTAAGGGCAACAACCCACTGTTACAGGTTTTTCTCCAGGTTTTTCTGTTCCTAGTAGTAAATGGAGTCACGGTTGGCAAATAGGCAGTAAACAGTGCCTCGAGTCAGTCATTAAGTGAGTAAGTCAGTATCTAATAATTACTCTTCTCTACCTTATTCTACTTCACACACACACACACACACACACACATACACACACACATACACACACACACATACACACACATACACACACACACATACACACACACATACACACACATA
>NW_021604634.1:4466222-4486705 GCF_004785775.1 Grammomys surdaster | reverse complement strand
ACACACACACACATACACACACACATACACACACATACACACACACACATACACACACACATACACACACACACAGCGTGGATGAAGCAAAAACAGGCTCTAGTAACTTCATACATATATACATGCATACAAACAGACAGACAGATAAGCAGACATAGACATATTTACACATTAAATAGATGAAGCAAAGCTCTAGCAAACAGACTCCAAGCATTTCACACATACACATATATACATATATACACTGATGCATATATATGCTTATATATACATACCTGGTGGGTGAGAAAGTTACAACAAGCAGTCTTCAAGCATTCCGTGTGTGTGTGTGTGTGTGTGTGTGTGTGTGTGAACATGTGTGAACACACACACACAACACAGTTGGTGGATAGAATAAGCTTCAACACACTCACACAAGTTTGACAATATTTCCAAAAATACAGATTTGATGGATGGAACAATGTTCCAATATATACTCCTACACAAACTTTACACATATACATACATACAGATTTGATGTGTTGGGGTCCAGGAATCACCTCACAAACCACATAAACACAGATCTCAGTCAGACAGGGGTAGTTTATTGAGCATACGTACCAGGACTGATAGACCCGGACCACTGTCCAGATTCAGGAACTGAACTATGACCCTGAGTTAAGGTCTTACAGGGTTTTTAAAGCCTGAGATTGACAAACATCTGTGCCAATTTATTCCACTAATCAGGATTTGAGGATAGGGATTTCCTTAGGACATGTCTTTTTTATACACTTATCCTGCTCCCATTCAACTATGGCAGGGGACTTACCTTGTCTAATATTCATCTCTTAACTTGTCTACCAGGATGGGACTTGTCTAACATTCGTGTCTTAACTTGTCAGGTAGGGTATCAGTTACCCATGTGCATGTCTCTTTCTACCCAGTAGGACGTCAGTTCCCAGGGAGGTCTTGGGAACTTAAACTTTACTCAACCACTACTCAAAATGGAAGTTTATTCCAAATAGTTTCTTATATTGATGCAGGTGTCTCTCTTATGTTGGGGTCCATCCCAGGAACAGTTTATACCATAGAAGCATATACACAGATGTCGAAAGTGCTACTGGGTGATGAGTTCAGGTCCAAGCTTATTGTAGGTAACTATATAAAGCAGTTATACTAGCTTCTATCATGATTGTTTTCTAAGAGCACAAAACAACAGTATGTAATCAACTTGACATTAGAAAGTTTCCTAGAAATAGTAGAAATATATGAGAAAGTTTCCTTGTACTGGCAGGCTAGCCAGGTAACTGATACCTAGGCCTTAACAAACAGATGGATGGAACAAAATTCCAACAAGTTTGTTTTTTCTCCCATAGCTTATGTATCTCAGCAAAATCTTTCAAGCAGTATAAAATTACAAGGTGCTTATGTTCTAGTTTTCTTTTAGTGAACGTCTATGAAAAACAATATGTTCCTCAATACCTTTACAAGAATAACATTACATAGTACAGGTAAAGTATTCATAATAATTTGGGCATTGTAACTAAGCAATTTTTATAGGTTAACAAAATATAATCAGACATGATAGCTTTCTTGGCCAGTTTCTCCTATTGACAGGTAGCAATTTTTGGTTACAGAGAAAGGATTAATTATAATTTATCCTTAAAAAGTAATCCTATAAGAACCTTAAAAGAATTACAAATTTAAACTTTTATATAAAAATCAGTCATATATATTTTAAATCCTCAGAAATATCTACTAGTCAGTAATTTTTATTAAATCATATCAGGAAGCTGAGGGCAAAAATGGATATGAAAAATCAATCACCATGAGTCCAGCCTCAGTGAGAATAAGCCACTGCTGCCATTGTTCTTGTTCCCTGACCTTAAAAAGTCCCTAGCTTAACTGCTAAGAATGTGTCTTTCTGAATTTCAAATTGTTCCCTAAAATTTTCTTTTTTTTGTTTTTGTTTTTGTTTTTTGAGACAGGGTTTCTCTGTGTAGCCCTGGCTGTCCTGGAACTCACTCTGTAGATCAGGCTGGCCTCCAACTCAGAAATCCACCTGTCTCTGCCTCCCAAGTGCTGGGATTAAAGACATGTGCCACCACTGCCTGGCATTCCCTAAGATTTTCTACATCAGAGCCAGTAGCAAAAAACGTTGTAACCTAGCTTCACTAACAATTTTGGTTTTCCAGATGCTTTCTAAGTGTGATGGTCATTGCTAATAATCCACATTTCTAAGTTCTTTCCCAGGGTGGTGATTGAATCATTAATCTGCTTCAGTCAAGCACTATTATTTTGAGTGCCAGAGATACTGTCCAGTGAGGGACTGGAAGCCCCCTTAGAGTTTTCATATAATTCTTAGATTAAGAGAGATGTGAAAACAACAAGCCGAGCAGAACTCCACAACACCATGAAGCCCTCAAGACACATGGTCCTAGGGGCCATGCTTCTCCATGACTGTGCTAACCAGTTGGCAACATTCCATGAGTTCTAAAGCCATTTGTCATTCCTCCTGAATGGCCTTTGGCAGAGAGATCAGGGTGTAAATGTTTCTCTGTTTCACCTCCAGATGAGGTAGAATAAGGCAGAAAAGATCAACCATAAGATACTGATTAATTTAGTGACTTAATACACTGTTTGTACCAATCATTTGCCAAGTATGACTTCACTTGCCACTTGGAACAGAAAGACCCAGAAGAACAGCTAAAACAATAGGCCATTGCCCTTAACAACCTGCTCACTGCTACATAGGCTTCTGTAAAATCTTACTAGCTTGCATGCCACACCTTGTGGTGTTAGAGTATAAAATGCAAATACAAACTAGACCTGACATTAAGAGCTTTCAGGAACTGTCCTGGCTTCAGTCCACCAGTGATATCTCCTCTCTTCCACTCTCATTGGTGTTAGAGTGCTTACTCCAGAAAGAGTTCTATATCACATGGAGTATCTGGAGTCATCTCCAGGTTGACCAGTTGGCCCTGGTCCTGGTGACAGGTTTTAGAATTTGAATTCTCAGTGTTAAGGCTTCAAATACAGAGAAAGCCCTAGTCCTAATGGCAGCAGACACAGGTCAAACACATATGTCTCTTAAGGTAAGTAGCCCTTCCTATCTGTAGCTTAACCTGTTGTACTTAGAAAAGTCCTCATGGGGAGATAGACAACACTCTATATGGTTTGAGCTTAGTACAGGGCCAAGCTATGAGGATATCACCTTCTAGGAAGCTAGACTGTAAGTTCTGCTCAAGAGTCCCCACTCACTGTTAAAACCCCACTTCAAAATAAAACAACTGACGGCACCTTAACATTTTAATAAAAAATACACTCAAAACTAGACTCATGTTCTGGCCAAATAGCAAAAGCTGCAGCTTGACTGGGCTGTGAAGTCTCAGGAAGCCACAGGATGAAGGAGAGAGACTCCTCCTGTGTGTCCTGAGACAGACTAAACAAACCACAGCCTGTCTAGCCTCTGGAATATAAGCTACACAGGCCTTAGGACTTCACTACATGTAGTACTCCATGAGCTCCAGCTCTCTGAGTTACATTGTTTGGAACTCTGAGCCACCAACATGAACCCTGGACCTAAATTGGCACCTTAAACCAGGAGAAGGCTAGTTCTTCTAGACAGAATAGATAAGAAAGATTGAATAGAATACCTGTCACTAGAGCTGAGCCCACAAAAGGAAATTCCAATGTGTACAAATATGGGGCAGGGAAAAAAGTGACCCTGTGCTCCCATTGTAACATGAGAGGTTTGGTATCACAAAAGGGAGACATTCAGGTAAGTGGTAGTGGTGCCCACCTTTAATCCCAGCACTTGGGAGGCAGAGATAGGCAGATCTCTGTGAGTTGGAGGCCAGCTTGGTCTACAGAACAAGTTCCAGAACAGTTAGGGTTACACAGAGAAACCCTGTCTCCAAAAAATCCCCACAAAACCCAGGCAGACTGACAAAGAAAACATATAGCTCGGTTATTAATGCTTCCAGAGCCAGCCAAACATGAAACTCAGAGAAAGTGCCAGCAGGTTGACACCTACACACTGTGTGTGTGTGTGTGTGTGTGTGTGTGTGTGTGTGTGTGTGTGTACTTGGGAAGTACATTGAGCTTGGGAAGGCATTGAAAGAGAGTAGGTACTGTTTAAAAGAAAGGAAAGAGCAGGGAGCACATAAAATAGCCAGGAGTGAAGTTCCCCTGGGTTCTGGGCCTGTTTATTTTTAGCCTCTTTCTTTCCCTTGGGTAGTAGATTTCAAGATAGTTGTACATTTTTAGGTAGACAGGGAAGTTCACCAAGAGGCCCTATCTGCATTATATACATACATATATACATACGGAAATATATATATATATATATACATATGTGTCGCTTCCCGATCTGACCCGCAGAAAGGAGTGACACAAAGTGGAGTTCTTCTCAAAGCAGTTTATTCAGGAACCTTAACTTCTTCCTTCAAGAAAAGCCCCTGAGCCTCTTCCCGTCCGCCCTTAAATCCTTGTTTCTCTAACACTCAGATCCTGCCACGAAGGCGTTCTCTATTGGTCCAGTGCATAGCACATCATATGGCCTGATTTTGCGTAGCAGCGAGTCTGCGCAGTATCTACTGCGGACGTGGCTCTTCAGGGGTGTATGAGGAAGTCAGGCGCCATTTTGGACTGGCCGCCACACCCGCTCCTCACACATATGGATACATACATATATACATTGGATATTTTGTGTATTTACATTTCAAATGTTATCCCCTGCCCAAGGAATCGTCAGTCCCAAATGCATGTGTAATTATTCCTAACGACAGATGAGGACTGACCTGCTTCTTTAGGATTGTCAGTTGCCAGAAGGAGGAAGTTACATTCAAGAGTTTTGCAACTAGGAGAAAACATTCCTCTAATTAGTTGGGTTTTATTATCAGTAATGTAAAGTCACCCCTATTACCAAGGGAGGTCTATTCATTATCTTGGGAGACCATCAAACAGTGACAGAACAGATTTATCTTTCATAATCATTTTTCCTGATCAACCCCACAATCCAGCTTTTAAGAATCTTGTGTTTTCAAGGATACTAGACAGGAGACAATCTCCTAGATGGCCTGGGCAGATTGCCATGTCCCAAGCAGTGAATTATCAACTTCTAATGGTCAGAGTGCTCATTGTCATTAGGCCCAAGAGGAGTCTTTAGGCCAAAGCTGCTGTAGTTATCATTCAATGTCTGCCATAACAATGTTTATATTTCATATCTTCATAGAATTTATTTACATGTCTAGTCTTGGCATTCTTTTGTTCCTTGATCATACAACATCACAGTGGCCCCACACGAGCTAACTTTTCTAAGAAAGAAGGGGAGATCTAAGTACTTCATTCTTTTATCATTTTTCCATACTATTCTTTATCTATCAATATAAACCCCTGTATAGGGCAAAGATAACCCCCAGGCAACCTAACTTTGTTGCTATATATTTCCCTTGAGGATAATACCATATGCAGCCCCAATCTTATATGCCATGTAATCACCTGAGAATATAGTAGGAAAAGGATTGTAATCTGATCTGCTGCTAACTCTTATCTTGCTTACCTTTTTAATTTTACTTTGTTCAGATTCTCTTGTTCCTAAGTACATGGGTAGATACTCTGAGAGCATCTTGGAGTCAGAGCCCCATAAGATCTCTGGTGTTTTTATTTGAGTCACAACTTCAAGGGCATAAAGAAAAGACGTGATCTCAAGGGTGTAAGGAAGACTTACAAGTAGGACCAGGTAAAAATATCTCCCTAAAATTGTGAAGGGTAATACTCTCAGAACTTTTGTGAGGAAGCCTAGAAGCAGTTCTCCTGGGAAAAGGCATAAATGATTCATAAAAAATTTCCCATCGCCAGGCGGTGGTGACGCACACCTTTAATCTCAGCAATTGGGAGGCAGAGGCAGGCAAATTTCTGAGTTCGAGGCCAGCCTGGTCTACAAAGTGAGTTCCAGGACAGCCAGGGCTACACAGAGAAACCCTGACTCAAAAAAAAAAAAAAAAAAAAGAAAGAAAAAAAAGAAATTTCCCATCAATCTAATATTCCCAAGTTGTACAATATTAAAAGCTCCTCAAGCATGCAACCTGTAGAGCTCAAGACCAAAAGTGAAGACAGCAACATGCTGGTTACATCATTCAGCTCAGCTTTGCTGGATCTTTGTCAAACCGCTGTGCTGGCTTATGACTTTTGATGTTCCCATTAGATATGACTGTGCCAGCCAGTCATCTTCCTCAGAGTCTGAGGAGAATGACTTCTACAAGTGTAGTGAGTCCCACTTTTTCTCAGCAGTTGGGACCTCAGTCTTACTGGTAAGAGGCATCTGATACAGTCATACCCAGGTGACTCAAGCTTGGCCTCCTTCTAAAATTTAATTAGAACTCAATCATGAGGTAAACTGGGCTCTTAAAAGGAGGCATCTAGCCCCCTCCCCCATCCCTGTGGCCTAAAGGACAATAAAACAGAAGACAAACCAAGCACATAATTCCACAGAAAATGGTCTGCTCTTCAAGGGAGGAAGATCAACAGGTTGACCCAAATAGGGTAGCCTGTAGGACATTTTATAAACAGATAACTGGTCCTTCCATGGGGTTGTTCTGATTCTTAGGCAAGCAGTTGGAAGACAGCGTTCAGGGGAGCTCTGTTTCCAGGACAAGTTTGGGTAATTGATTTTTTTAGAGCTTGGTTCACCCCTTCCATTTCACCTGAGGAGGGAGAGTACCAAGGGTATGATAAGCTCAGTGACTTCCCAGGGTCATCATGAGTCCCCTGAGAATCTTAGCTGTAAAATGGCTTTGGTTATCCGAATATCTATTTTCAATTAGACTTTTGTTTTTTTTGTTTTTGTTTGTTTTTGTTTTTCGAGACAGGGTTTCTCTGTGTAGCCCTGGCTGTCCTGGAATTCACTCTGTAGACCAGGCTGGCCTTAAACTCAGAAATCCGCCTGCCTCTGCCTCCCAAGTGCTGCGATAAAGGCATGCGCCACCACCGCCCAATTAGACTATTTCTAACAGCACTTTACCAACATTAGAAGCAGCAGCACTTAGCAAGCTTCAGTCCAATAAACTAATTGATCTCTATAAATAAACTACATCTAAAAAATACTGACTGCCTTAAGCATCCCTGTGTAATCAATTTGGATGCTCTGAAAGGTCTTTTCCAGGGTTTTTCCCTCCCACGCATTGTTTCCTTAGGGTTTGTCTGTTAAGCCTTTTATACACAAGACACTGTAGTTTGCTTGGCTACTGTGTAGAGCTCTATGCATCTATAAAGCTTTAGGACAGTGTCACACTCAGCCCAAGAACCTCAGGGACTCCCTTGGTGCAGCTGACTTAGGATTTCTGTCACTGTAGTTCTTGAAGGCAGAAGTTATCTCCCTTAGATGACTTTTAAAATTCCTAGATTCTCTAGTTGTTCATTCTTTGAGGTAAAAGTGAGAGAGACACACTGGGTGAGGAGAAAGAGGGAACTACACAGAACATAGATGCCTATGTCTGGAGGCCTGCTTCTTTTGTTGCCTTGTCTGTCTAAGATTTCCATAGAAATGTCCCCATTGATGCCTTGGAACATATACCACCACAATCAATCAACATTTCTTCTTCCTCCCTTCCTTCTTTCCTTCCTTCTTTCCTTCCTTCTTTCTTTCCTTCCTTCCTTCCTTCTTTTCATTTGTTCTTTCTTTCTTTCTTTCTTTCTCTCTTTCTTTTTTCTTTCTTCCTTTCTGTCTCTCTTACCTTCCTTTCTTCCTTTCTTTTCCTTCCTTCCTTTCTTTCTTTCTTTCTTTCTTTCTTTCTTTCTTTCTTTTCTTTCTTTCTTCCCTTCTTTCTTTCTTTCTTGTTAGAGACAGGATTTTTTTCTACCTAGCCCTGGATGTCCTGGAACTATGTAGACCAGGCTTGACCTGATCTCACAGAGATCTGCCTATCTCTGCCTACCAAGTACTGGGATTAAAGATGTAGGCTATCATGCATGGCTTCCCATCACTAATTCTTTAGGTAACATTAAACTACCTAAAATTTCAGATACACACATCCACTTTATTTATTATTTCTTTATATAGTAAGTCTTGTCCCTTATTGTTAGTAAGACCTGTGTTCTACCCACATTTTTCTGTTGGTTGTTTGTTTTTGTTTTGAAGACAGGATTTATCCATGTAGACTTGACTGTCCTATAACTCATCCTGTAGGTCAGGCTGGCCTTGAACTCAGAGATCTGCCTGTCTTTGCCTCCCTGATATTCAGCACCACCACCTGGCCTGCCAAGATTTTTCTAAGTATATGTACTACTCTCCAAAGACACAATTAAAGTGTGTATAGATGACTTCTTCTTTTTCTTTTGGGTATATTAGGGCTTGGTGAGGAGTAAACAATTCACAAGCTCAAGCACACCAATTTTGTTCTTTCTCTGTCTTCAGTTTCTATTCCTGTGATAAAGGATCATGAGCAAAATCAACAATGGGAAGAAGGGTCTACTTCATCTTATAGTTGAAGTCCACTGTGACTGAAAGTTACACCCCAGTACCACCTAACCATGGGTAGAGGCACCCACTATGAGTTGGGCAACCCCCACATCAATCAAGAAAATCCTCTACAAGCTTGCCTACAGACGAATGTTATAGAGGTATTTTTTTCAATTGAGGTTCCCTCTTCTCACATGACTCAAGCTTATGTCAAGTTGACAAAGTGCCAGCCAGTACACCATCTATTAGGGAACAACCTATGCCTTTCTCCCATTATGACTTAAGAGAGCCATTCATAAAGATTTGGAGTCCTTGTCAGAGAGTTTTCTGAGATCAGGCTGGATTTGGTTAGGTGTTCTACTTAATTTAGACAATGGTGTTCTCAGGGGCTCTGAGTCTCACTCCAGACAAGGACCATGTTGAGTTTGAGGGAACTGTTGGTAGTAAGGCTCAGATCACACTTCTTGAATATTGTGGCTTCATACTTGAGGATTCTAGGGTCAGTCAACCATCCTTGATCGTTTGACCTGACTTGGTGAGAGCACTAGTTGTCCAGGAGCCAGCAAAGGTTAGCTCTCTGCTCTCCTTGGTTGATAGTGCAGTGGTTGATGATATAGCTGCTGCCACTGATTGCCTACATGTGGGTCACTCTGTAGTTATAGAGTCAAGGAAGCCAGAGAAGAAGGCAGCTCGTCTCTGGCCCTATGACTGTGAGTTAAGACTCTGACTTTTTTTTTTTTTTTTTTTGAGACAGGGTTTCTCTGTGTAGCCTTGGCTGTCCTGGAACTCACTTTGTAGACCAGGCTGGCCTTGAACTCAGAAATCCACCTGCCTCTGCCTCCCAAGTGCTGCGATTACAGGCATGCGCCACCACTGCCAGGCAAGACTCTGTCTTAATTATCATTTTATGAGACACTACAACCAAGGCAACTTGTACAAAGGTCAATATTTAATAGGGTCTGGCTTAAAGTTTTAGAGGTTCAGTCCATTTATCATCATAATGAGATGTAAGGAAGCATGCAGGCAGACTTGGCTGGAGGAGTCAAGAGTTCTACATCCTGATCCAAAGGCAGCCAGGAAGAGACTCTAAAGCAATTTCAACTTCACAGCTTCTTGTTCCAATGTCTGGTATACACACATGATCTTTTGGGCTCCTCCAAAGGAATTGGGTCACTTCACCAGGTCTACCCTCTATGGCACTCTGGGTTCTGGTTAACTCTACTCCACTGCTGCTACTGTTCTTAGTGGTCATCCCATGATACTGGCATCTCCAATACACTGTGGTTTTCTGCTACAACTAGATTTTACTAATAGCCTCTCATCGGCTCTCTTCATGGTGCCAAGCCTCATCTTCTTTGCAAGACCCCTTTGGTTGTGGGTCATCAACTGCAACTGAGACTACACCCTCACCAGTGTTCTGTCCTGGCCTCTCACAGTGCTAAGGCTCACCTGCTCTCCATCACCCCTTTAAGCCTTCAAAACCAATACCACATAGGTGACTCATATATTACCAAGTCTGGCTAACAGCATTAGGTACAACCTTGACTATCCCTAGAACACAGCTTCTTTGTGCTCTCAGAAAACAATGCCAAGATGGTTTCACCACAATAATGCTGGTCTCTTCTTAATCAACCCTAATTTCTTAGCTCCCACTAACCAGTGAGAGGCCAAACCTACTCCATCTTAGGACTGGACTCCATCATAGAAAAAAAAAATAAAAGGAAAAAAACAAAAGCCTGAGAACTTGACCAACAGCTGAGTCCAAGCTGCACTCAAGTACCAGTAAGGGCCCCATAACTTGTCCTTGGCCCATACCCAAGAGTTACTCTCTACCTACTTTCTAGCTACAGCCAATCAAGGTAAGTCTGATTGTTTCAGATGTACTTTCAGACCATTTGTGATTGTTCATTGTCTTGCTTCAGTGCACTCACCTGTCAGCTTACAATAGTCATTCTACTAGATGGTTACCAGGCTGGACACCCTCTCAATTGCTCCCATTTCCTATAAAACCTTGTTCCAATGAGGGTTGAAGCTAATTCACCAAACTGTCCTGCTGCATTAGAGCTGGTGTTGAGTCTGCCCAAACTCGAGTTTGTAAGAAAGAGACTCTAGTGCGATTGCATCAGAGTTGGCTCCTAAATGGTCTTTTGGGACTTGTGAACAAGACACAATACCACCATTAACTGTCTCAGTAACCTCTTCTATTCTTGACTCTAATCTCAGAGCTGCATGGCCAAAGCTGCCCAGTCCTTCTACTTGCTGCGGCTAGAACATAATCTCCTTGTTCTATTACATCATCAACAACTTCCTGTTTTGAATGATTTCATTGACTGCCTAAGCTTGTCTTGAAACGACTTGGCTGTCCTGGAACTTCCTCTATAGATTGACTATGAACTCAGAGATCTGCATGCCTTTGTCTCCCGAGTTGTCAGGATTAAAGGAGTGTACTCCTTATACCTGGACCTAAGATTTTTTGGTTTTTAATTGTTTTTCCCAAGATCTTTATAAGTTCTGGATTGTAGTTCATTCCAGATTTTGCCAAGTTGAAAACAGAGAATACCCACTACAGATTCCAAAGGCCATTCCTTTGTTTATATTTACAAACAGATGAAAGGGTTTCTCTGAGGGTAGGTTAGCTCTGGTACTGGGCTGAAACAAGATTTTTTTCATCTCTGGGCAAACTTCACCTCTCAAGGCACCATATAATAAGAGTGGCTCTTCTAGGAGTTTGAAATAAAGGTCTTGGATTTTAAAGGGGTCTGTCAATCATAGTCTACAGTATTTAATTAGTCCAAAATCTTTCTGAGATCTGTTTTATTTTATTATTATTATTATTATTATTATTATTATTATTTGTTTTTTTCGAGACAGGGTTTCTCTGTATAGTCCTGGCTGTCCTGGAACTCACTCTGTAGACCAGGCTGGCCTCAAACTCAGAAATCCGCCTGCCTCTGCCTCCCAAGTGCTGGAATTAAAGGCGTGCGTCACCACCACCCAGCTTGTTTTATTTTTTAATAAGACTTATTTTATGTGTTTAAGGGTTTTGCCTGAATCTTATGTATACTTAGTACCTCCAAAGATCAGAAGAAGGCATTGGATCCCCTAGATCTGGACATATGGATAGTCCTGGGCACATGAAACCACATTTGTGCTGAGAACCAAACCCAGGTCCTCTGCAAGAGCCACATGTGCTCTTAACCTCTGAGTCATCTTTCTAGAACCATCTAAGGAGACTCCAATACTTTTTTTGTAGAAGGAAGTTGCAAGATAGTAATTCCCTCTGTCCATTCAGGGCCCAAACTTCATTTTCTCTTAATAATTAGATGTCCTAAATATGGGACTTTATCTTCATTGAATTGTAATTTTCCTTCGAAGACTTTTAGGCCCTGTTATCCCTGTGCTCATTCCTCTTGAAATGTCACTGACAGCAAGAGGTCATCCATGTACTGAATCAGAGTTACTGGGAGAAGCCTCTCTTCCTCCTCTGGTCTTGATGGCACTTTAATTTGTTTGGGAAAGAGTATTACCATATAGCCCAGGCTGGCCTAGAACTCACTATGTAGACTAGGAGAGCTCAAACTCACAGAGCTCCTCTGAAGCTCTCTTAAAGAGCTATTCTAAAATATGTCCAAATAAGATTAGTCTGCTTGTATTGCTCATTTCCAATCCATCTGGGGATCCTCCCACTCAAAGGTGAAGAGGTCCTGAGTATCCTCAGCCAAAGGAAAAGCCCCAGTGGATCTTTTAGGTGAACAACACTGAAGCAACTATGACAGTATGGAGTCTGAGGAGAACATGGGGATTGGGAACTGTGGAGTGGTTGACTGTGGACTATCTTGGTTCACTACCCTAAGGTCTTGAAACAATTGGTGAAAGTCACCATACATTCTCACTGTTAAGTCTCACTGGCAAGTTAAGGACATACAGAGCTTGAGGAGGCCATATCATACCAAGCCATTACTGATGGTGTTAATCCTAGTCTTCCTTTAAGCATATGGGACACTGCCCTCATCTAATCCCCCCAGCCCCCGTGTATATTTTAGAGTAATATAGATTGAAGGGATCTTTAAATTCCCTTTATTTCTAACTTTGTGTTAGACCTCAAGAAAGATATTGGCCGGGCGGTGGTGGCACACACCTTTAATCCCAGCACTTGGGAGGCAGAGGCAGGCGAATTTCTGAGTTCGAGAGTTCGAGGCTAGCCTGGTCTACAGAGTGAGTTCCAGGACAGCCAGGACTACACAGAGAAACCCTGTTTTGAAAAAACCAAACCAAACCAAACCAAACCAAAAAAAAAAAAAAAGAAAGAAAGAAAGAAAGAAAGATAGCCTTTTCTGCTTGCAGACACAAAAGGCCCTAATAGTGCCACAGGTGGTGGTTACAATCAATGTTCCAGCAGTGGCCACAAATGCCAGGTGATGTCTCTTCTGCCAGTACTGTTGGAACATGGTTGATACAGTTGCCTCTGTTTCAGTGACCTGTGCCAGCTGACCTGAAACTACGAGGGACACAGGAATCAGCATCAGCACACCGTCTGGTGATTTCTGACTCATTGTAGCTTCACTTCATTCTTAGAAGGTTACTTAGGGTTCTCCTAGCTGGGTCTCCTTTGTCAGTACCGTTCATCAGTCAGCAGTGTGTGGGCCTTGCCTTTGGCAATGGGAATGAGTCTAAGTCAAACTTGGCCTCAGCCAAAGCTTTCAGATCAAACTGGCTGATGAGACTATAGTAGATGACGATACAGAAACTTAGTTCTTGTGGCTTTGCCATACATGTATGACAGTGACAGACTTACCAAGGGGTGTCAGAAATAGAGAGGGTATGTATTCTGGTAAGTGTATTATTCACTGTGGTTCAGCAGACAGGCAAGGCTAAGAGAAAGAGTCATACCCGGAGAGCTGAGATGGTGGGAATCTCTTTTTAGCAGTAAGAGATAGGTCACTGTTATTTCATGGACTGTTATGTGTGTGTCTATATCTGAGGGTATAGGGGTCTCACTACCTTGCTAAGTAGTAAAATTTTATACATCTGTTGTCTTTCTAGAGCCTGGTCTTTCAGGATCAGAGTTTAAACATTTGTGTAAGATCTCACAAATCCCTGGGTCAGGACTGTCAGCTTGTAGTGATGTTTGATTATATCTTCCTATACATTTCCAGGAGAGCTTTGCTCTTCAGAACTGCTGCCTTCATCTTGGGGAAGGGTGGCTCCTTGAAGGAGGCCCTGCCTTAACTGCCCCTTGGGCCTCTGCCCCTCCTCTCTGCCTGGATCCTTAGACCCTGTTCTGCCGGTCTGGGATTAACACAGCCCGGAAAAACCTGAGGGTTCTGTTTTCTTCCTTTGTGTTTTGTTTTAAGCCAATCACCGTGAAAAACCAAGTTAATAAAACACATTTTTTTTCCCAGTCATAATAAATTCACTGAAGCAGAAACAGGACAGAGCAGCCTTCGCCACACAGGAACATTAGGACAACAGGAAGAGTTGGTAAGAAAACTTTTTGGTGCCTAAATTGGTATTGTTGCAGACAATCTCCAGCAAATGGGAAACCGAAGGGTCTCAGGTACAGGTTCAAGAGAGATACTAAGCAGGACTGTTGGGCAAAGTTTCTTGGAAAAAAGTTGTTAATGCCATGAACGGACAGACAGCAGTAGTGGGGGCTCTGGATATAGTTCTGGCCTCAGCACCATAGACCGATGAAGGTGAAGGCTCTGAGGAGAATTGAGCCTTTGTAGCAGAGTTGGGGTCCATTCTTACAGCTCCATGAGAAAGGGAGAAGACTTTGCACCATGGCTGCAGCCAGGTTCCCTGATCCCCTTGCAGGTAGCAGGGAACTAGCTAGGCAACAGGAATCATTGCCACCAATAGCCTTTTGATGTAAACTCACTTCCCCAGGTAAAAACTCCTGGCACCTGGAGGTCTGTTAGCTCAGGCTTCCCAGACCAATAGGGTACCTGACAGTATCTGTAGGGGAGGTGCTGCTGCAGGTATTGTGGCCTTGAGCAGTAGTCTGGTTTGGATTCTAACATTAATGCCCAACTTTTCTATTTATATTAAAAGAAGTAAGGGGATGGTTTTATAGAGGGAGGGGACAAAGGATAATGGGCATCAATGCAGAGACATCAGCACTATCATGTCCTCCATAGACCCTGACTAGTGAGATAGCAGGTTCAGTTCCAGCTCCTTGCTCTCAGCTATTTGTGTTGCAAATGGATTGTCATTGCTGAAGGTGGCTCTGGTCAAGGTGGTTCAGGGTCAGCTGAGCACACATGTTGACTCGCCTGGAGCTAGAAGAGGGGGAAGGATATATGATGTCACACTGGGCAGGAAGTCTAAGCAGCAGCTGTCTAATGATATGCATGCCTTACGACTCTACTCAGCATTCCAGAAGCCTGGTTAGAATTCTCCAAACTGGGCCCCTTTGTTAGTCTCACCTTTTGGAAGTATGTAGGCTTCCACCTTTCATTGTGGAAATTTGTTTAGGCTAAACTTGGTCTCAATTTTAGCTTTGGGTCATATTGGCTGATCAGACTACAGTACTAGATGGTGTAGAAACTTGTGGTTCTTGTGACTTTGCTACCTGGAAAAGCGAAGATTTTGAAGATCTGCTCCTTAGGGATGGTGGGCAGCATGGCAGGGCAAGGAAGAGTTTAAAGTATCTGAAGCTAAAACTGGGACACTGGGAAACTTTGTTACACACGCACTGCAACCAGCACTAGTAAGCAGGAATCCAAGCTGCGGCAGTCATCTGAAGAAGCACCAAGACCAGACCTGTGCTCCAGAACCCTCATATGTCCACTCTCCCTTCCTGTTGCTCAGTTCTTCTTTCTGCAAACACAAAAGCTAAGAGTAGAATGGTTTGAGGCCCAGCATGACTATAACACACACACACACACACACACACACACACACACACACACACGAAACAGTGGTCAAGCAACAAAAGGAGAGAGCCAATGGCTCACACCTGGGATCCCCTTCTTGGATGGGGAAGACAGCTTCCCACTGCCCAAAGTTTACCTTGGTGGCCTGGACCAAATGCTTAGCAGCAGACTCTGTCCAACTCTGTAAGCAGAAGAGAAAGAGAGGGACATGGAATGGGCAGGGAGTAAAGAGTGTACCGGCAAGCTCCTTTATCTGCTTTACTCTCGGGTCCACAGCTTCTAGTTAACCCCAATGACAGACCTTGGTCCCTGGTGGTTTCATGCAACTGTGAAATCTCAGTCTTTGTACCTAAAGATTTGAGAGCTGTTTCCTTCTCTTCCTGTGGTCTTTCCCCCCAAACTCTCCTCCTCTTCCTCCTCTTCCTCCTCTTCCTCTTCCTCCTCTTCCTCCTCTTCCTCTTCCTCCTCCTCCTCCTCCTTCTGTATTTGAAAACAAGGTCTAACTATGAAGCCCTGGATGTCCTGGAACTTACGCTATACACCAGGTTGGCCTCAAAGTCACAGATATCCACCTGCCTCTGAAGTGCTGGGATTAAAGGTGTGTACCACCATGTCCAGCTTCTTTTCTTTTTAAAAATAACCTCTCTTACTTTTTTTTTTGAGGGAAATGGGTTCCTGAGCCTCCACTTTCCTGAGACACATGGGTAGCCACTGGCTTCTAAGGGAGAGGCAATTTTCTGAAAGTGTGTGGTCCCTGGTAGGTCTACCATGCTCAAGTACATGACCCCACACCTAGGAGTATATGAGCAACAGAAGTTAACTGGATGGGTTACTTACAAAGTGAAAAAGGACACATAATTGGGGGAGGTAGGGAGGTGAGGTGTATTTGGGAAGTTAGGGGGAGGACTAGAAACGAACATGATTAAATTACATAAATTCTCAAAGAATTAATGAAAACATTTTAATTAAAACCTTCTTAGTAGCCACTGGATGAGAAACAAATTCAAATGTTAATCTAGACAATGGCTTGCCAACAATCTTTCTGTCTGAGATTGGAGGTGCAGCTTTAGAGTATAACCTTTGTCCACGGCCCTGGTCAATCCCCATAACTGAGGGGGAAAGATATCAGCATTTTGCCGCCTCACAGGGCCAAGGTGGATTCTCTTTGGTACTCGAGCTCCTCTTTTTTTTTTTTTTTAAGTTTGTGGAAGACTACCCTGGTTGTTTCCCACACAGTTCATTTGCCCCTTGGCAATAGGATGTAGCTGAACCAGCTGTGTCTGGATTGAGGCAGAAGACAGGAACAGGCTAGCAGTGCCACCTGCTGGCCAAAAGTGATTCCATCAAGAGCAAGGCTCAACCTCTCCTTAAACGTTTCTCATACTCAGTAACAGCAAAGTGAGTGGTAAGGATGACAGGTACTTTACATCTGTATATTAATGCACATAGCTTACAATTTAGCCAGGTAAAGCATGCAACTCAACTATTTCTGGTTTTTGTTTATTTTTTTGTTTTGTTTTCGTATATTCACAGGGTTGAATCATCATTTCCACAGTCCATTCTAGAACGTTCTCACTGAAAGAAAACTTCTTCCTCATGGACAGTCACTGCCTCCTTCACCCTAGTACCTACTCATTGGCTTTTGACTCCATGTATTGATCTATTCTGGTCTTTTATTTAAAGGGAAGGATTCAATAAGTCTGGCTTATTTCCTTCAGCATTATATTGTCAAGGCAAGTGCTCACCTACGAAACTATCCACAACCCCACCAATACTTTTTATGACCAGATACTTTATCATTTTCATCAACCAAATAATATTTCATTACAAGGATATACAGCCTTTGTTTATCCAGTCATCTGATGATGGACTTTTGGTCTGGGTCTGCCTTTTGGCTACTATAAATAACACTGCTGTAATCACTTTTTTCAAGGTTTTTTTTGTGTGTAATATTTTCATTTCTCTTGAGTATATGACTCAGAGTAGAATTGTTGGGTCATATAGAAACATGCTTAATTATGTGCCGAACAGTCAGACTGCTTTGCTTTTAGTGTGTCTTTTTTTAGTTAGTTAGTAGACAGAGTCTCTCTGTTATATAGCTCTGGCTGTCCTCGAACTTGCTATATAGACAAGGCTGGCCTTGAACTCACAAAGATCTATCTGCCTCTGTCTGCCTCTGCTTCTGAGAGTTCTGGGATCAAAGGCATGTACCACCACATCAGGCCAGACTGTTTTTTCAAAGGATTGTATCATTATACTATTTGCTTTTATGTTTATTTATTTACTGGTTACAGGACATGCGTAGTACAGTGTGTGGGCATGCACACATGTGTGCATGTGTGTGTGTGTGTATGTCAGAGGATTGGGAATGGGCTGTTTTTTTTCCTACTGTATGGGTCTAGGGACTTGAACTCAGGTTGTCAGCCTTGGTGAGAAGCACATTTGCTCACTGAACCATCTTGCTGGCCCAGCAGTTTTTACCATCAGTCAGCATATAAAAGTTCCAGTTTCTCCGTCCCTGCACTAGTGCTCGCTATCCAACTTTGATTCTTGGCCGCTCTACTCACATGAAACACTGTGTTGTGGGTTTCCTTTTTCCTCAGTGACAGTATCTTGGCACCCGTGTCAATCTGTGTTTTACTTTATTTTATTATGGTTTAGACAGGTTCTAAATGTGCCACCCGGGTGTAAACTCAGTCAGCCTGACTTAGGATCATGTCCAGGCTAAGGAGGAAATTTTTTCCTAAATGTATCCAAGGAATGGATACAAGGTAGAGTCATTCCCCAGGAGTGGCCTGAGGGTGGGGATGGCAGATTAGAGGACTGGGAAGAAGATGAGAGATGGTGGCTTCTGCACAGGACCTCTTTAGAGACCAGGGAGGGAGTGAAGGAGTACATCAGAGCACAGAGTGAGAGACTGGCTGAGAGACACAGACCAGAAACAGAGGATGTTCCCCAGCTGTGGCTGCCTCTCAGTGTTACTTATAACAGGGAAACTTGTCTTTGTGTTTTAGGATACTTCAATTGTGTAATCTGTGGGGAAAACCCCACCAATCTGCACAGGATTTAGGCCTTATGAGGTTTTTCCATGTTCATCCACTTGGTTTCACCTCCCCACCTTTCTCATTTAAAGCCCCTCTCAACTTTCTTTCAGAACTGGCTCCATTTATGGGAACTAAACCAGGGGGTAGATTGTATTACAGTAATAACTTGAGTTTCCTGGCTCATAGACAAGCTCATTGACTGTCGTAGTTACCACTAGAATCCATGTCTCCTCTGGGTACACAGGATGGCCTTGAAGCCTCTGAGGTCTAATTAAAATTAGACTGACTGATTGGTACCAGAAGGTGCTTCTCAAGCTGCCTAGGGAGAGAGATCAGTCATCCTACCCAGATGTGGAGCCTGTGAACTTCAGTGATAGCCAGACCCTCAAGATATCCTTGATGATGCAAGAATGATGCTCTGACCTCTAGAGTAATTAACAGCTGTGATCAGTCTTGCAGCCTGCTTGATGGGGAAGAATTCATGCCTGGTAACATTAGTCTCTCTAGTCAGCACCTGTGGCTAAAGAGGTCATAGACCCTAGAGGAGAATTTACTGGTGTCATTTCCCTAAACAAACATAATTATAAACTGCATTCCAAATATTCGCATACCCACAGATATAAGTGTTGTTCTTAAAGAAGCTTCTCTTTTAAATTTATTTTTTTATGTGCCTTGGTGTTTAGCCTGCACCTATGTCTGTGTGAGGGTTTAGATCCCTTAGCACTAGAGTTACAGATGGTTGTAAGCTGCCATGTGAGTGCTGAGAATTGAACCCAGATCCTCTGCAAGAGAAAACAGTGCCCTTAACTCCTGATCCTCTCTCTCCTCTCTCTCTCTCTCTCTCTCTCTCTCTCTCTCTCTCTCTCTCTCTCTCTCTGTGTGTGTGTGTGTGTGTGTGTGTGTGTGTGTGTGCATTCTGCTTGTGGATCAGATATAATCTCTCAGCCACTGTTCAGTGCCATGCCTGCCTGCCTGTTGACATGCTTCCTGCCATGATGTCATAGGCTCTATGCCTCTAGAATGGTGCTAGAATGGTGAGCCCTCAAATTAAATGCTTTCTTTTATAAATTTCCTTAGTCACTGTGTTTTGTCTCAGCAATATAAAAATCACTGAGACATTTAAAAAGAAGGGAGGGTGGGGCAGGCAGATCTCTGAGTTCAAGAACAGTCTGGTCTACAGAATGAGTTCCAGGACAAGCAGGACTATACAGAGAAACCCTGGCCAATACATACATACATACATACACACACACACACACACACACACACACACATACACACACGCAGCAGTGTTGCGGGAGATACTATAAAACAGTGGCACCCGATCTGTCTTTCGAATCGGGGCACCATGTTTCTACCTAGGCAAGGCCTGTGGCCACGAGCGGCAGCGTATTTTCACTGCCACTTGGCTCAGACCGCCAGCTCAGGTGGCCAGAAACACCAGCCCTGCCACCCACAAGATGCCAGCGTGGGAGATGGCTCTGCCAATCTTCCATTCTGTCTCTGTAAGGCTAGGCTTTGTCTAGACCATCCTGCCATCCACATGGGCATGGTAGAAAATGAGACTCTAATGCTTAAAAATCAATCAAAGGCTTTATATGATTGGTAATGCTCAATAACAATATGCTCATACAATTTGAGGTGTTTCCCAATTAGCTAACCTACATATAAGTTGTTACCCAGGACTGCTCTCCATACCTGTGTGGCTCTCCATCCTCCTACATCTCTGCCTTCTCCCTCTCCTTGCTCCTCCTCTTCCTTTTCCTCTTCCTCTCCTTACTCCTCCCACCTTAGCTTCTCCTACACAGCAGCATATCCTTTTGTTAGTCAGTAGTGGCTCACACCTTTAACCTCAGCATTTGGGAACATGGGAGGCAGGGGCAAGCAAATCTCTGAGTTCCAGGACAGTCTGGTCTAAGTGAGTTCCAAGACATCCAGGACTACACACAGAGAGTTTGTCTCAAACAAACAAACAAACAAACAACAATAAAAAAGAAAGAAAGAAAGAAAGAAAGAAAGAAAGAAAGGAAGGAAGAAAGAAAGAAAGAGGGGGAAAGGGAGAAAGAAAGAAAGAAAGAAAGAAAGAAAGAAAGAAAGAAAGAAAGAAAGAAAGAAAGAAAG
>NW_021604634.1:4457530-4466212 GCF_004785775.1 Grammomys surdaster | reverse complement strand
AAGAAAGAAAGAAAGAAAGAAAGAAAGAAAGAAAGAAAGAAAGAAAGGGGAAAGGGAGAAAGAAAGAAAGAAAGAAAGAAAGAAAGAAAGAAAGAAAGAAGGGGGAAAGGGAGAAAAAAAGAAAGAAAGAAAGAAAGAAAGAAAGAAAGAAAGAAAGAAAGGAAGGAAGGAAGGAAGAAAGAGGGGGGAAAGGGAGAAAGAAAGAAAGAAAGGAAGAAAGAAAGAAAGAAAGAAAGAAAGAAAGAAAGAAAGAAAGAAGACATTGTGAATTTTCCAGAAGAGTAGGGGATGTGGGAGGAAACAGAAGGCAAGCAGGGAGGGAGAGAGTGATGTCGATGAAGTATTCATATGTGGAGTCCTCAAGAAGACGACGACGATGAAGAAGAGCAGGAGGAAGGGGGAAGAAGAAGAGGAAGAAGAGGAGGAGGAAGTGGTGGTGCTGGAGCAGTGGCTCAGTTAAGAGCACTGGCTGGACTTCCATAGGATCCACGTTCAATTCCCAGCACTGACATGGCAGCTCATAACCATTTGTAACTCTATTCCCATAGGGTCTAATGTTCTCCTTCATGGGCACCAGACATGCACATGGTGCACAGCCAGACATGCAGCAAAAACACCTACACCCATAAAAATTTAATTAATTAAATTAAAATCTAATCTTTAGACGTATTTAAAAATCCATTCGTTTTGAAAAGGAAACGGATGAGGAATGGTGTAAGGAGACAGACTTCTGCTTTGACCACCTCTGGTTACTTTAATCCAAGTCATGTGGCACGGCAGTGTTGGGTAGCAATTTTATGAAAGCATTTGAAAGGTCAGACGTGCAATGCTGGTATTTATTTTAACTGTTTCCAACTCACAGTTTTCATCTCTCGCCACTGCTGCTCTGGGCAAATCACAGACTTCATAGCTCTTGGCACTGCTGCTGCAGCTGGAGCAGGGAATGTTCTCTTCTTCTCCACACCCTGGGCAGCTGGAGAAGCTCTTCCAGTACATAGACCTCCACCAGGATGAGTTTGTGCAGGTAGGAGAAGCTGCACGTGGTGCTCTGCTTGTTCCCGTCAGAATCTGGTGACAGCAATTTACTGGGAGATGCGGAATTTTGTGTCCAAAGATACAATTCCATTTAAAATGGTGAAACTTCTTACTGGGATAAAATATCAGGGCTCAGTAGATTTGTGGCAGAGATCTCTTAGTTCTGGGTTCTAGAAAGATACTCTCTGCCCCTGGCTGGTGTTCACAACACCTCTGTAGAGATCATGATTATTCTAGTCCATCAAGTATCCTACTTGGTTTGCAGAGATATCTAGATGGAGCAGGAGAATCTTTTATACTTCAGAGCCAAATTTGATAGTCCTTGCTTCATTCCTAACACCAGCCTGATTACCAGGATGTGGGGTGGACATGTTGGGGAAAAGAGGACAGCGGACAAAGAATAGAAAGAGGCCTTGGGAGCAAAAATAGGAGGGGAGCAGTAGGAGAGGAGTGGTAGGTGCGGGTCCTATGTCTCCCTGGGCAACTTCCCTCTCCCGACTCCACGGGCTCTTGTCCCTTCTGTTGGCATCTGAGCCTATGACCACAGCTTTCTCAACAGTGGTTTTGAGGTGTTTGTTTGTTTGTTTGTTTGTTTGTTTGTTTGTTTGAGACAGAGTCCAGGGTCACATGTAGCCCAGGCTATCCTGAACTCAACACTTGGTAGAGGATGGCCTTGGATGTCTGATCCTCCTGCCTCTGCCTTCCAGGTGCTGGGACTGTAGGTGAGCACCACTGTGCTTGACTTCCCACACCAATTTCATGCATCTAGGGCCTCCTTTGGGTCTCACTGGACTTCATGTTCTACACCCCTAATACCATGTTAGTCCAGTGGTTGCACTCCATCAACCAATATTAAGAATATTGTCATGCAAACAGAGATGAAGCCTTTGTGCTTCAAGCAATGGCACAAAGTTGACTCCCCAGGCCAATGTTCCTAAACATGGCTTCCATGTAATCCTTCCTCCTCTGCAATGGTCACCTGACAGGAAGACCACCTGGATTTCTGGAATTCAAGCAGACTCTCCAGAGTCAATTGAGATACCATGTCTTGTGGAAGCTGAGGGTGGGTGTGGGCTTTCTGTCAGAACATCCTCTCTCCAGCCTCCTCAAACTTGCCATCCTCTACAGGAGGGTGGGGGTATGTGAGTGTCAGCAACTCCTGATCTACACACTCTGGATGGAAATTTGTAAAACTTAATGTTCCTTAAATAAATTTCCTTATGATAAAAATGTAAATGCTATAACCAGGGAAGAGAAATCAAACAAGTAAGAAGCAGAGTCAAGATCAGCTGTCCTAAATAGACGCCATTTTCCCATTAACAGCGGTGACGTTCTGCTAGGCATGTGGTTGCACGCCGGTGATCCCAGCACCTAGGAAGCAGAGATAAAAGGACTCTCACAAGTTCTCAGTCATTCTGGTTTACATAGTAGTCCCACCACCCCCACCACCCCCTTAAAAAATTGGCTTAAGCAACTCAGGTTCCAATGCTGGACCATGAGTGATGATTTTGAATTATTCCATTGTGGGTGCCCTCAGTAAATGTTTGGTAATCCTATAACACAGTGGCCACTGTTCACCTGGATTAGGGAGTCTCATCCTCTTATTAATTTATTTGATATATATATATATTTTGTGCATGTGTGCAGGAATTCTTAGAAGCCAGAAGAGGGCACTAGATCCCATGGTCTGCAGTTACATGAAGTTGGGAGGCAACATGAGGGTGCTGGAAACTGAATCTGGGTCCTCTGCAAGAGTAGTACTTGCACTTAACCAGTGAGCCAACCCTCTACCCTCACCCTTCTTTACAGTTGGAAACCTGAGGCTAAGAGGTTAAGGAGTTCTCAAAGGGATGCAGTGCCCTGGGCTAAGGTGGGTTGGGTAACTAAACTCATGAATTTACATCCTGGCCTTGCCGCCTAGAGGACCAAACATGTAGGAAAGGGCTGACTGCATTCTCTCAACCTACCCTACCACATCTTTGGTATCAGATGCTTTTGGTCTCCAGGTTTTTAATTAAACCTCAAGTTCATCCATCGTGTGTTTGTATGTGTGTGTGTGTGTGTGTGTGTGTGTGTGTGTCTGGGTCTGTCTGGGTCTGTCTGTGTGTATGTGTTTGTATGTGTTTGTGTGTGTGTCTGTGTCTGTCTGTGTGTGTGTTTGTATGTGTATGTTTGTATGTGTGTTTATATATATATATATATATGTGTTTGTGTATATGTGTGTGTGTTTGTGTATGTTGTGTGTGTGTTTGTATCTGTGTGTCTGTGTGTATGTGTTTGTATGTGTTTGTGTGTCTGTCTGTCTGTCTGTATGTGTTTGTATGTGTGTGTTTGTGTGTTTATATATATGTGTTTGTATATATGTGTGTGTCTGTGTGTATGTGTATGTTTGTATATATGTGTTTGTGTATATGTGTGTGTGTTTGTATATATGTGTTTGTGTATATGTGTGTGTGTGTTTGTGTGTGTGTCTGTGTGTCTGTGTGTAAGCCAATGGTCAACACTGTGTGATTTCCTCAGGTGCTATCTACTTTGTTATTTTTTGTTTTGTTGTTTGTTTGTTTTGAAACCAAGATCTTACTGAGTTATCAAACGTCCTCAGCTTGATAGCCATTGAGTCTCTGGGATCCACCTGTCTTTGCCTTACCTGTTCTAGGATTACAAAGCCACCTCTGAGGGACTGCATTTGAGTTCTCACACTTGTGAATCGTCACGGCTGAAATATTGCCTCACTCCAACACTCGCTGTTGAGCATCCCTGAGGTTTTAAACTAAGCTGCAGGATTCCATGAACTGAAGAGTGTTTAGGGGCTTGTCTTCCATCAGCCTCTACCCAACTGGACAAGGGCTCTGTGCCCTACCTGACAAGCTCCTCATTGTGTTTCCTCACAGACCCTGAAGGAGTGGGTGGCCATTGAGAGTGATTCTGTGCAGCCTGTGCCTCGTCTCAGGCAGGAGCTCTTCCGGATGATGGCCTTGGCTGCAGACAAACTCCGGAACCTGGGAGCTGGGGTGGATTCCATAGACTTGGGTTCTCAGCAGGTACCAGGGATCTCCTTCCAGTTCAGGAGACTCCACCTCTATGGCCATCTTCCTTAGGTGGCATCAAGAGAAGCACTTACTCAGACCCTCACTGCAATCCCCATAGAGTCCAGGTTTCTCATAAGAATAAACATTCCATCTAGTCTAAAATGAGACTTGCTGTGGACTTCTGGTCATAGCAGGACTCAGGGCAGGTGAAGAAAAAAAATGAAGGTCATGAGTGTGGGTCAATGTGTTATTGGAAGACCTGTCTCTCCAGTTTTCCAAGCACTATCCTCTTTGCCTTTTTTTTTTCTTTGCATGCACAGGCGGGTCCCTGAAAGCACCATTTGAATGGTGTGCTCTTTCCCTGGAACCTTCCTAGTTAGGGTTTCCATTGCTGCAAAGAAGCACCATGACCAGAAAGCAGCTTGGGAAGAAAAGGGCTTATTTGGCTTATACTTTCATATCACTGTTTATCATTGAAGGAAGTCAGGACAGGAACTCAAACAGGACTGAATCCTAAAGGCAAGAGCTGATGCAGAAGCCATGAAGGGGTCCTGCTTACTGACTCAATTTCAGGGCTTGCTCAGCCTGCTTTCTTATAGTAGCCAGGACAACCAGACCAGAGGTGGCTTCACTCACAATAGCATGGGTCCTTCCCATCACTAACTAAGAAAGTGCCCCACGTCTAGATATTATAGAGGCATTTTCTCAGTTCAGATTCACTCCTTTCTGGCTTGTGTCAAGTTGATATTAAACCAGCTAGCACAGAACCATTGCTTAGAACTGCCTGCCATTCTACCATGGTAGATATGCATTAAAGCATCCAGTGTCTCCTCCTTTAGCACTGATAAATTCAGAATCATCAAAGATTAGATTTCCAGGATTTGGGAAATCCGCTGCTTTAAGCCTTTTGAGATCTCAGTTCTTGAAGAATATTTCCAAACAACTATATACAATTTGGCATTGTATATCTAATAATTACTGATTATCATAATTCAAATTTTTATAATGGAATATAATGATTTATGTTCCAATAGTTCTAGATATTGGAAGGATATCATGGTATACATTTTTGTTTTGTGGGTTTGTTTGTTTGTTTGTTTATTTATTTGGGACAGACTCTCACCATGTAGCTTTGGCTGGCCTAGAACTTACTCTGTAGTCCAGGCTGGTACAAAGGCATAGAGATCTACCTGCTTTGGGTCTTTAGACCTAGGAATAAAGGCATGCATCACATACTTAGCCATTGCATGCACTTCAGCGATGGGGGAAAGGATGCTCTGAAAAAATGATGTAAGCTTTACAGGAACTCAAGGATAGAGTAGACAGGAGTCTGTTTTGAATGTTCTAGAAGAAGAAAGAGTATATTCTCTTTGAGTTTTGTTGGTTTGTTTGAATGTTGAGATCCACTGTCCCACAGATGCCTGATGGTCAGAGTCTTCCCATACCTCCTATCATATTGGCCGAGCTGGGAAATGATCCCAAGAAGCCCACCGTATGCTTCTATGGGCACCTGGACGTGCAGCCAGCTCAGAAGGATGATGGGTGGCTCACAGACCCCTACACACTGACAGAGGTGGATGGTGAGTGTCATCTGGTCCCTAGGTGGAGCCTGTACGTAGTAAAGGCTTGACAGAGTTAAAGACTGTCCTTGTCTTTTAGCTATGGTTAAAGATGAGCAGAACTACTCTGTAGTTCTAGTGGTTCAGGAGTATTCCCAGATAGTCAGGAGGCTGGAGAAAGAATCAAAGTTTCAAGCCAAACCTGTGCTTCAAAGTGAATTTGAGACCAGCCTGGGCAACTGATAGGTGCCATATCTCAAAATAAAAAGTGAAGAAAGAAAAAAGAGGCCAGAGGTGTAGATCAATAGTAAAGTGCCTGATCTACTGACCTACATACTCCAGGTCCTAGATTTGATCACACACACACAGTAGAGGGTACACACACACACACACACACACACACACACACACACAAACACTATACTGCAGAGAGAGGATTAGAGAAATCCTGTTTTCATGTCAAAAAAGTTCATTTTCTTCCATTTGTGTTTGGAACTGTGAATTCTGTATCTTTGTGACCGCGTAGGATGGAGTTCTAGGCCAGTGAATACAGTTGTCTAGCTCACATTTTTTTTTTTAGCATACCTAACTTGTATTTTGTAAAGAAAGGAAGAAGAAAAATCAATAGAGATAGACACACGTCTGTTTCATTATTCTTCCAGTAGACAGCATGAGAGACTATGCAGGGCAAGCGATGTTCTGCAGCAAACTCTCGGGGATGTCAAGGAACTTGGACAGTTGAGCTCTTCTAAGACTAGTGGTGTGTGCTTAACCCAGCTTGTCTTACATGACTGATGTTGAACATCCCACTTGTATATAAGAATTTATGCCTTACATTTCTCTTGCTTCTTTTGCTGGTTTTTTAGACAGTGTCTCAAGCTGGCAAAACAACATCCACAAACATAAAATAAAATAAATATTTTTAGAGGATAGATTATTCTGGAACCAAGTATGTATGACCATGGTCCAGGAATGTAGATTCACAGTTCTCAAAATAATGTGCTCTACTGTAGAAGTGGCTGTCTGAGAACAAAGAAAATCATCACCTCTGACAGAAACCTTGCCAGAGACCACACATAGGTGGATCACGTAAGTGAGGAGAAAAATCTGCATAGATTTCAGATGCTATCTGATGACATGCTTTCCTTGTGGATTGGTCAAACTTGGAGTCTATTCAACATACATTCTCCAAGCTTTGAGGTTCATAAGGATGTTCAGGTTAGATACAGGGGTGGCAAACAAATGGATCCCAAGAGGACTAAAAGTATCCCAAAATGTTTGGCTTTGGTCTGCAATATTTTAACTAACCATAATCACAAAGTTCAGTCACTTGACTTTGTAGAAATTTCTAACACAGGTACGGATTGTCTTTTGTCTCAGAATTTGAGTTCCTATAGCTTATGTAACTTGGCAGACATCCCTGTACCATTTTAAAAAAAATTTTTCTTCCATTTTAAAAGGGAAACTGTACGGACGGGGAGCGACAGATAACAAAGGCCCTGTTTTGGCTTGGATTAATGCCGTGAGCACCTTCAGAGCTTTGCAGCAGGTAGGTGGCTAGCTGGGCCTCCTCAAGAGAGGAGGGTGTCATGAGGCAACTGTACGTAAGCATGCTTGGAGTTCTTACCCTGCCTCAGAGCACCACACCGCAAGCACCGCACAGCACTGCATACTCACTTCCTACAACAGCCTTGAGTGTGTATTATGTCACAACCCTTTTTGAGAGAAAAGCAAAAGCTTGGGAAACTTGGGGAACTCACTTAGAGCATCCCAGCCAGAAGCAATCATCCTGGAAGCATGGATTCCAGCCTGTAATGTTAGCCATGTCAAAAACAGAACATGGAGACCAGCAAGGAAAGGCCCTCACTGCCAATGCCTGATTTTGATCTCTAGGACCTACAAGGTGGAAGGAGAAAACAACATCATTTACATGTGTGCTGTGGCATGTGCATGCCCCCTCAATCATACTACCCCCCACACGCATGAAAAAACAGAACACAGTGCTGGGGAGATGGTTCCGTGGCTACTTCAATCCAGGACTTGAGTTCAGATCCCTAGCACCCACTGTAAAATGCTGGATGAGGTGACATATTTCTATAAATCCAGTACCAGGGCCCTGGAGACGGGTAGATCCTGGGAGCTTGTTGACTAGCCAAATTTGCTAAACAGTTCAGTGAGAGACTCTTTTAAAAATTAAGATAGAGAGCAACAGGTGGGAAGATTTGATGTTCATCTTTGTTCTCCACATAAGCATGCATGATTGAGTGAATCTGCACACACGTGCATGCATGGATACAACGTGTGCACAAGCACACAGCCTATGAGACAAAACCCACGAGGAGCCTGGCACACTCCTTAGCACCATGTCATGTCTCAGCGTGTAATTGTTAGAGTTCTCTGAAGCCTTCTCTGAGCTCTGGGAGAAAACCCCTTGGCTCACAAAGATACACAAATTAGTCAGACAAAAGGAATCAAAACTTTAAAGTCAGGCATCCTATGTCCAGGATAGAAAAACCCTAAGATCCATTTTGCCGACAGATCAAAGACTTTTATTAACTTCAAAGCAGATTGAACACATTTGAAAAATAACATTCTTGAAAGAAAACTTATCCTGAGGCCTAGCCATCTTTCAAAGGAAAGAATTCTCCTTTACCATGCTCAGAATTATGGGAACCAAAGAGTGATTTGTAATGAAACCTTTCTTCAGAAACACTCTTTAGGTGTGGAGGTACTGGGGAGATCATGCAGTTGGTAAAGTACTTGTCATGCAAGCATGAAGACTCATGTTCAAGTCCAAAAGGCACACATACAAAGCCAGGTCTTCATGCCTATAGCCCCACTGCTTGAGGAACAGGAAGATATTCCAACTCTCTGACATGCCAGTATAGCCAAACTGGCAAGCTCCAGATTCAATTAGAAAACTTGTCTTAGAAATTAAGGTGGAGAATAACTGAAGAGCACACTAGACATAGACCTCTGGCCTCCACACGCATGTAGCCACATGTGCATACGTAACACACACACACACACACACACACACACACACACACACACACACA
>NW_021604634.1:4445324-4457520 GCF_004785775.1 Grammomys surdaster | reverse complement strand
ACACACACACACACACACACACACACACACACACACACACACACAGAGTTCCTTTCTTTTATGGGAAAGGATTCCTCTTCCTGTCTGTCCCATCCTGCCACCCCAACTTCTTGAATCACAGTCAAGCCTTGCAGAATGGGTGCTGCCATCTTTAGGGTCTCTGCTCCAAATTCTGTCCTAGCATTAAGTCAAAGCACCACATGGAATCTGCCTGCTGGCCTTACTTTGCTTCTCCTCTGCTGCTGTAAACAGAGCTTCTGGGACAGTAAACAGTCCACTCGTTTAGTATAGATGACTGTTTCATGTATCTGTATCAAATACAAGCTTATAAATAAAACCTTGCTTGAGCATATTGTAAAATCTCTTCGTTCTGTTGATCCAGGATCTTCCTATGAACATCAAGTTCATCCTGGAAGGGATGGAAGAAGTTGGTTCTGTTGCCCTGGAGGAACTTGTCAGAAGAGAAAAGGACCATTTCTTCTCCAGTGTGGACTACATTGTGATTTCAGACAATCTGTGGCTCAGCCAGAGGAAACCAGCACTCACTTATGGAACCCGGGGGAACTGCTATTTCATGGTGGAGGTACTGGCAGGCTCCACTTGTGGAGGGAGACTGGAGCTATGGACAGGATAGAAAAATGATGGAGGACCTTGAAGAAAAGGTCAGGATGTTCTCACTTGGGGCTCAAGGCCTGGGAGGTCACAGAAGTCTTGGGGCTTGAGGGTGTAGTCCACAAACTCCTGAAATCTTAGAGTGAGTGTGCTTCAGTGTATTTGCTCTAGAGTCCTAGAGGTTTCCCTGAGAACTGTGGGTATAGGATCTAAATGCAGGAATAATACCTACCAAGATGACTACCTAGTCAGAAGTGAGACTAGCATTTTGTAACATTCTCTGTTGTGTGCCTGCAGGCCTTGGTGGCAGGGGACCATAGTGCTATGGTCAAGAGGTAACAAAAGGCTGATAGCATCTGAGGCATCATTCTGTGACACACCACAGCCGTGGGTAGATGTCTTTACATCTGAGCTTTACTTTCCTATCTCAAATGTTAGCACAATCCTCTTACCCTACCCCAAGATTATTCCTCCTTTTTAATTGTTTTCAGTAATACAGGCAACCTGTGATAGCACATACAATTTATAATATAAAGTCCTTCCTGGGCGAATCAATAGTTAGCCACTTTAGTTTTCTCACGTAACAGGTTGTAGCGACATGATGGAAATGTCCAAGTGTAGGCACTTATGAGAGTTAAATCGGTTTATGAGACTTATGAACTGGCTAGGCGTGGTAGCACATACCTTTACTGTAGCACTCAGGAGGAGAGGAGAGGCAGGCCTCTCTGTGGGGTCAAGGCCAGCCTGTTCTACATAGGGAGTTCCAAGACACCCAGGGGTACATAGTGAAAAACTATTTTTCCTGTATTGAAAAAACAAAAATCAAAATAGAAACAGTTTGAACCAAACCTTGGCATCTTTATGATTTTTTTACTTTTTGAAATGACAATATACATTTTTACAGTTGAAAAGGCATGAAGCTTGGTTGTCTAGTGTTCATGGGACCTCTGGTTCCATCCCAGTAGTTCATAAAAGAGTGAAAGAGGGAAAGAGAAAAGAGAGGGGAAGATGGAGGAGGTGGAATAGTGGAGAGGAGAGGAAAAAAGAGGAAAAGAAAACAGCATGTTCTTTGTTAAATGTGCTTATGTGAATCCCAAGGGTATATAACTGAGTAAGTCAGCCTCACAGGGAACTCACTGTAAAGAGACACAGGTACTGAGAGAGATGATGTGGGAATGCTGGGAAAAGAGGGAGCAGCAACTGGGATGCCTGGTAGAAGTGTTTGTCAACAAAGCTGGCTGTGAGAAGAAGCAATGGGGTCATTGCCAGAAGGAGCACAGACCAGATGCCAGAGAAGAACAGAGGCACCGAGGAGGGGGCAGGGGATAAAATCTATGCCAAGGGAAGGAATTAGCCTCTCTTGAGAAACTGTCAAGTAGAGAAAGTGAAGATGATGGAGCATCTTGTCTTGCTGTTGGTCTCTCTCTCTCTCTCTCTCTCTCTCTCTCTCTCTCTCTCTCTCTCTCTCTCTCTCTCTTTTTTCAGAATGATGGCCATGGGCATAGCTGTTAGTAAGAGACCCAACTAGATCACATGGCGTCAGGCAGTATGAAGGGTGTGAAATCGTGTGTCCACGTAGATGGATACCTGTGCCCCGTGTCCAAGGCAGAGAGCTCCACAAGGATAGTTTGATGCAGGCTCTTAGCTGTGTGTGTAGTAGTGAAAATGTATCCCAACGGAGACCACAGAACGATGGAGGTCATGAGCACAAATGGAGGAAAATAAAACCAAAGGTTAAGAGCTTGGTAAATATTGGAAGGGCCAAGGAACTGGTCATCCTAATGAGGACCAAGAATGGTTAATGAACTAGCAGAACAGTTGTAGGGTTAATGGGGTCCTGCATCTGCTCCACCACAGGGCTCAGCCTCTTGGGGAGGCAGGACATGGGAAGTGGACCATGCCAGGGGTGGGGAAGTGCAGTCTGAGGTCCTGGGGAAATTGGAACTGGCTAAGGGAGGACTGCAGGGAGGTCAGGGCAGTCTGGTTCTCAGGCTCTTGGACACCCAGGCACCTCTGGATGCCGCGGAAGAGTGGAGGGCCTTGGGATGTTGCCCTTACATGATTGATAGCCATAAATCTATGGAAGGCTGTGGCCTCATGTCAGAAGCCTGGTGCCCAGGAACCAGGTGAAATACCTACTGTCCCTTTAGAGTCACTGGGGTTTCGAGCCTTATCTTAACCGGGAACGAGGCTACCTTTCATGATCCTACAAATGGGAAGCTCAGGATTTCAGATGTGAGACTGTCAACCCTGCACAGTTTAGTTAGTCCAAGTGCCTAATGAAGTAAATGAAGTGCCTAATGAAGTTTCGCTCTGAGGTGACCAAATGGGAGACTTGTCTTCCACAAAGGGTTCGTGAGAGCAGGGAAAGACTGCTGGGCAGGAATGGCAGAAGGAAAGGGACCAGAGACATACTTAAAGTTTACGTGGTAACTGATGGGGACATGCTCAAGCTGGAATGAAGTAACTGTAGATGCTGAACTCCCCTCCAGGTCTTCAGAAACTGGAAGTGGTTCTAAAGGCAGTGGTTCTAAAGGAAGTGGTTCTGAGCAACCACAGTTTTAGGTCTGGGATTGGGCAAAAGGTTCAGAGCTACGAGGATGACAACTGAGAGGTAGGAGATGGTAAATGACCTTGTGTGAGTTACTCCAAGCTTCTGAGGCAAAATCAGTCATGGAGGAAGCTGTAGAGGAGATAAGCAGAAAAGAATTATGAAAGGAAAACGAGGGAAATGACTCTGGGTAAGAGTACTTGCTGTAGACGCATTAGGGTCCCATGTAAAGCTGGATATGACTATGGGAGTCTATAACCCTAGCATTGGGGAATTGACCAGCTGCCATAGGCAAATTGGTGGACTTCAGGTTTAGTGAGAGATCCTACCTCAGGGGAATAAAGTGGAGAGCATGAAGGGAGACACCTGACATTCTTCTCTGGCACAATTCCCTGTACACAGTGCACACCCTTGCACATAGGTACACACATACCCACACACTCACCCTACGTAATACACACACAAACACACACACACTCCTACTCACACACAGAGGGAGGGGAGAGAGAGAGAGAAAGAGAAAGAGAGAGAGAGAGAGAGAGAGAGAGAGAGATTAAAAGAGGCATCAAAGAATTGAGTACAATTGAAAAGACAAATAAATCACTGCGATCAAAAAGAGAAAGACTTCTCAGAAATCAGAGGAAGAAGCATTCTCCTAAGAGGTGACCTAAAAAGCATGATACAAAGCCAAGAGCAAACCAGCGCTATGAACAACAGTATTTCAGCTAAGGATGGCATCTTAGTTAGGGTTTTACTGCTGTGAACAGACACCATGACCAATGCAAGTCTTATAAAGGACAACATTTAATTGGAGCTGGCTTACAGGTTCAGAGGTTCAGTCCATTATCATCAAGGCAGGAACATGGCAGCATCCAGGCAGGCATGATGTAGGAGGATCTGAGAGTTCTATATCTTCTTCTGAAGGCTGCCAGCAGAATACTTACTTCCAGGCACTTAGGGTGAGGGTCTTAAGCCCACGCCCACAATGACATACCTACTCCAACAAGGTCACACCTACTCAAACAAGACCACACCTCCAAATAGTGCCACTCCCTGGGCCAAGCATATACAAACCATCACAGATGGTCTAATCATCTTAGATAGAACTGTGCTGGTGGAATCGTTGGGGAATGAAGGGTCTCAAGTCATGTGACTGGGAAACATAAGATGTGAGGTCAGGTCTGGAGGTCACCCACTAAAGTATCTGAAGGATACTACTAGGTATACCTTCCACCATGTGCAAATGAACCACAACATGGGTAAGTTCATTCTCTTTGATCTACTTTACAGGTGAAATGTAGAGATCAAGATTTTCATTCAGGAACCTTTGGTGGCATCCTCAACGAACCAATGGCTGACTTGGTGGCTCTTCTAGGTAGTAACTCAGTCTGTTTGTAATGTCAGTTCTATTTGTTCACCTCAGTTTCTGAACCATCTCTGGAAAAGTTTATAGTAATAGAAAAACTATATCCTCAGCTTTTTCTTCCCTCATTTGTGCTCTCTAGACTTGCTATGAAGCCTGTGCTGTGTCATTTCTTTTCATGAACTGATAATTCTGTTTTTACTTATTGTTTGTTTATTTATTTATTTTAAAAAGTTGTTTATTTTGTACACATGTATATGTGTGCAAGCACACAAATGTGTGCAGTGCATATGTGTGGGTTTGCATGTGGAGGCCAGAGGTCAATCTTGGGTGTCATTCCTCATTTCTCAGGTGTTGTCCATTTTTATTTTGGGGACAATCTCTACATTGGGATTCAGAGATTACCAAGTAGGCTAAGCTGACTAGGCTACAAGAGACTTTTATCTCTGCATCCCCAGAGCTGAATTTGTAACTGCATGTCACTGTGCTAAGATTTTTTTATCTATTGAGATAGGGTCTCACTCTTCAGCCTTGGCTAGCCTGAGGTTTGCTATGGAGACCAGGCTGATCTCAGACTCATAGAGATCTGCCTGCCTGGGCTTCTTGCATTTTTAAAATTAAAGGTGTGTGCCACATCCCCTGACACAGTGTCTGTATTTTTTTAAATTGGGTCTAAGTTATCAAATGCAAGTCCCCATGCTTCTAGGGCAAGCATTTACTGCCTGGTCCATCTCTGTAGCCCCCAGACCTTCTTTTATTGGGTATTGTGATACACTGATACACCTGGCCATACACAAAGGTAAAGACGTAGAGATCTGAAGAAGTTATAGGTGCCATCCCTGACGCCCTCCAATGCTTCTAGAACATGGGGACGGGAATGACAGCCCCAAGCCAGCTGAAGCACAGATGTCATTTTCATAGACAAAGGAGGACATTCTGACTGAAGATAAATGGCAACAACTCAGAACAGAGTTAGGTGATGTCGTGAGTGAGATCCTACCCCAGCCGCCTCTGTGCTGTCAGTGAAACCCATGATAACCCAGACCTCAGTACCCAGGGATCATGTAGGTTCTTGGTAGGAGTGACTTGCTGTGGTCATGCACTGTCACAGATCAGCTGTGTGAAATGCAGCAAGTTACTTCAATTATTTAGTCTTGGGTTCTCCCAGTTGCAAGTGGGCATCGTTCCATGTTCACCTGGTAAGTTTTCTGAGCGTTACCATTGCTGTCATGAAACGCCATGAACAAAAGCAACTTGGGGAAGGAAAAAGTTTATTTGGCTTATACTTCCACATCACTGTTCATCATGGAAGGAAGTCAGTACAGGAACTCAAACAGGGAAGGAAACTGGAGGCAGGAGCTGATACAAAGGCCATGGAAGGGTGCTGCTTCCTGGCTTGCTCTTCCTGGCTTGCTTAGCCTGCTTTCTTATAGCAGCCTGGACCATTAGTCCAGGGGTGGCCCCACTTACTATGGAGCAGGCCCTCTCACATCAATCACCAATTAAGAAGATGCCCCACAGGCTTGCCTGTAGCCCGGTTTATTTAGGCATTTTCTTAATTGAGAATCCTTCCTCTCAGATGGCCACAGCTGTGTCAAGTTAACATAAAACTAGCCAGCACATACGTGTTATTTTGAGGATACAGTAGGATGTGCATGGAGTATCCAGAGATGGTTAATGGTCTGCCCTGGCCAGAAAGAAAACACCTCTTATCTTACCAAGGACTCCAGAGACGATAGTGCCAAATATCTGAGTGCTACTTGGCATCCCTTTCCAAGGTTGATTGGCACAGAGATGCCAATGTGTTTACAGATGCAGTTCATCAAACCTAAGCTCCTGACCTCCTGCAGGCTGACTAGTCTGTGCAAACAAAGGTTTTCTCAGAGATCCAATTTTCCCAGGCTTGACCTATCTGGTAGCTCTTGTCAGCACCAATGCTGCCTAAGTGAATCCCCAGGAAGCTAGGAAAACTTAAACTTGAGGGGCCTTGCTTGTAGGAGCCTCTTCCACAGTCCTTGTGGGGGATGCTCACAAGGGTGTAGCCACACTTGGTGAAACTTTTTTAAGTTTTGAAAGTTGCACAATACCTCAGTTTGCCACATGTGGGATTGTGTTCTCTATGCAAACTTTTTCCTTTGGGACAGATAAATTGTTCAAATCCTACATGTCAATGCCCCTGGTCTAGTTGGGGCCAAACAGAGTATAAGCAGCCTGCATGGCCAGACTGCTAGAGGTTCTCATCAAGGTCCTCACCAGCATCTTTCTTTATAGCATTTTCTCTGTCATGACCCCAAATTAAAATTAAACAGTAAAATCGATCTACATTTTAATTGCCTATTTATGTATCATCTATCTATCTATCTATCTATCTATCTGGCATATATCTATCCATTATTTAGCTGACTACATACCTATTATCTATGTATTTTTAATTTTTTCTAAGACATTAATATATGTTGGCAGTATCTCATGCTTGACAACTTCAGCAAGAATACAATAAGCTTTTTACCTTCAAAGAATTCAGATTGAAAAAAAAGAATTAGCCAAGCAGTGGTGGCACACGCCTTTAATCCCAGCACTTGGGAGGCAGAGGCAAGCAGATTTTTGAGTTCGATAGTTCGAGGCTAGCCTGGTCTACAGAGTGAGTTCCAGGACAGCCAGAGCTATACAGAGAAACCCTGTCTCAAAAAAACAAAATAAAAAAAACAAACAAAAAAAAGAATTCAGATAATATAAAACTTAATATTTTGGAGTAGGGATAGTTGATCTTTTTGCCAGATTAAGTCCTCCTTCTATTTATCATCGTCAAATATTTATTTATTTTTCATAGTGTTACACTGTAGCCCAAGCTGGCCTAAAATTTATAACAATCCTCCTGTCTTAGCCCCCAGGTGCTGGGAATAAATCAATATTTTGAGTTTCATATTGTTAAATCCCAAGCAATACGTTTCAACTTTTTCCTCAAACATGAGGACTGTGAGACTTCTCATTAGACCGTTAGACTAGTGGCTTTAAGCCAGAAATGGAGTTTCACTGAGCTTCATAAATAGAACAAAATCACAGGTTATACTTCTGTCTGCTTTTGATACAACACAAACAGTGCATGAGAATGTACCTTTTGGATTTGCACTCCATACGCTTTCTGAGTGTTTTTACAGAATCACAGGACTGCAAGGTTGATTGCAAATGTTGGTCAAACTAACAGGAATTTTGCTTGCTGGCATGCTGTGCTGTGTTGGAGAAACCTCATCAGGAAACTAAATCCACTGCACTGGCTCAGGGGCTACATCAGCACACTGGTTTAGGGTTAAATCAGGTCAAAGCATCTTAGGGGAGCTGGTTGTCTTATGTCTTCCCCTGATGACTGACAGGTAATGAATGCCTATTCACCAGAGGCTAAGAATCCAGAGCCATCTTTGCTTTACGCAAGTCTCTGGCCTTCATCATCCTCTGCCATTCATCATGGGGCTTGGGGCTACTGACTATTAACCAACAGTAATAAATGCTTACTGAACACCAAGTGGGTAAAGCCTGTGCTAACCCTGGTCGGGGAACAATATAGAATCAAATAAGTTCCCTGTCTCAAACAGTTGTGGGTTGGGTAAGCAGAGAGCGGGAAGAATGGAATACTGTGCTCACAGATAAATCTCCAGCCAACAGTGGCTTTTCCTTTTCAATTTTTCTACTCTGCAATTTTTAAAGATCACAAGGACAATGGAAAGACCATTGACCCAAGAGTGGTTTTTTCTTTCTCCTGTCTTTCTTTGTTTTCGTTTCATATGGTTCAGACAGGGTCCCTTAGCTTAGGTTGGCCTTAGACTCAATATTTAGCCAAGGAAGGCTTTGAACTCTTGACCCTCCTGCCAGAGAGCTGGGATGATGGGCATGCACTGCCATGCTTAGCTCATTCAGTACTAGAGATGGAGCCTAGAGCTTCAGAAATGCTGGGTAAAGCCCTGTATCAACTGAACCCTAGCCCCAGCCCTGTTTTCTCATCTTTTGAGACAGGATTGACCATGAGAATCATCTTGCCTTTACTTTCCAAGTACTGAGATTATAGGGAGGTATGAGTGTCACCATGCCTGGTTGTCAAAGGCACTATAAATACCTAATATCTGATATCATTTATAATGTCAAATTTTTAAGGTGCTCCTGGGAGCGACGATGATGTTTCCAGTGGGGGCTTCCAAGACAGCTCCTTTCCCCTCCATGTACTTTCCAAAGTGACTGTGTGGTCTCTGGATCATGATGTTCACGGAAAGTGAGCAGGGGGAGGGGAGGGATGACCTTGTGATGGAGTAAATGTACCAATTGTGAACAATGATATAGTTTCCCTAATGCAAGATCGCTTCTAACTAGCAGATGTGGACATTCCATGTCCCTGAGGGCCCCTCTGTGGATCTCCTTAATCAGCTCTCACTATGAGTGAACTGTAAGGGAAGAGAAGATGGATAACACGTCTTCTCTCAGCCAACATGTACGCTCACAGACATTCCTTGCAGTGGAGAAGATGGTGGTGCAAAATCAGTATTAGAATTTTAAAACCCAATGTGTGCCAAGAAATCTAGCTATGCTCAAACCTCAGCATAGTCTACTGAGGACATCTGGGTTACCATCATCTTCATCAAGAATGCTACCGTCCAGTATCCTGATTCTTTGGCTCAGTCTGCCTTTGATGCCTATAGTACTCAGATATACTTGACAAAAGGACTAAACTAACAAAAGTCCTGCCAAGTTCTATAAAAGGTTTGAGTGCCAAGATGTCGTCCATCTTGCACACGATCTCCTTGGATCAGCTACCCTGCCTGGCCATGCAGTCTGATTGGCTCCCTGTGGCTCCTCCTCCTGAGTCAGCATTCCTCTTCAGAGATCTTCTTGTACAAACTACTTAACTCCAAAGTTTTTTTTCTGGCTAGAGTTATGAACAGGGCCCATGTCACACATTTCCCTGTCTATCCTTGCATCCGAGACTGTGAGGAAAAGCAAAGAGGTGCATGCTCAAGGAAGATTTTGTGATTGTATTATTGGTGATGTTTTTATGTTTTTGGTTTAAAAAAAATACGTTACAAATTGGTACTAACTAGGCTCAATCCTTCAGTGTCTGTCTGTCTGTCTGTCTGTCTGTCTCACTCTCTCTCTTTCTCCATCCATCTATGTGTCTAATACATATGTATGCATGTGGAGTATATATACATATGTATATTCCTGTTTATCTGTAATAGGTGTGTGTGTGTGTGTGTGTGTGTGTGTGTGTAAACATGTGTATGGATACCAAAGACAGGCATCTGTTGTCAGTCTTTTGTGCCCAGGGCTCTTTAACTCAGCTATTTTCACTAGTCAGTCAGCTTGTCTTGGAGATGCCCTGTGTGGTGGTTTGAATAGCCATCCTATGTTTTAAAGTATCACATGTTCCTACAGAATATAATTTTTTGTTGACATAATTTGGCTTATTAAATACTAAAATAAACACCACTGGTTCCAAGTGCAGGTACCAGCACTTATGACTGATCGCAACACCCAGAAGGAAAAGAAAGTGTAAGGGACCAGTGTTCTGAGCATCAGTCTCAAGACAGTACCAGAAGGGAAGAAAATCAAACCAAGCCAGAGAGAGAGAGAGAAAGGGGGGGGAGGGGAGGAAGGCAGGGGGGAGGGGGGGGAGGGAGAGAGAGAGAGAGAGAGAGAGAGAGAGAGAGAGAGAGAGAGAGGAGAAAGAGAAGTAAAGGAGGAAAGGAACTTCATCCCCAGCTAGTGGCTCCTCTTTTGAGTCTGGAATGTATGACATCATCAACTGTACTGTGAGGATGACCTACAGCATATTATTTAGCACACAGTGCCATTCACTGGGCTAATGATGGGACGGTGTAACCCTGGACTAGAAGCACAACAGTATTCAATACTTTCTTGTAGCTCAGTCATAGAAGGAATAGTAGGAATAGTCTTGGGGAAGCTCTGGGCTTGAGAGGGGCAACGAGGAGCTGATGAAATACAGAACACTGATACTTTCCCATGCACTCTGATACCTTGGCACACTTGCACTTCAAGTTTGACTTCCTGTGGCCATTTTCCAGGAGACTGCTGTCCTTTCTGGTTGTAATTTTGTCTATGGTATATATTTTATTTGTGTGTGTGTGTGTGTGTGTGTGTGTGTGTGTGTGTGTGTGCATGTGTGCGGTGTGTATGTGTGTATGTGTATGGGAAAGCTGAGAAAAGATTTTGGGAAGTTTCAGTTTCTTGTATGGGTTTATATGAATGCCTGTGTAAAATATGCATGTATATATATTTAATAATTTATAACTATCATTTCTTAATTTGGTATAAGATAAAATGTAAGCATGAGGCTTACTTGTGATATTAAAGGTGCAGGCCCATGTCTCGGCTCCACCCTTGGCTAGTAGCCAACGGAGCAGTCTGACTCAGGCTGAGCCTGCCTTGCAACCACTTCCTTCTTGACACTACAACCTCTTGGTTAAATGGAATTGCTGCCAGTGGTTCTGGCCAGGGGACAGAAGCAGTCATGTGGCTGTTTTTGCCACCTGGGTGGGGGGTCTTATCTGGCCTGGCTCTAGGACCGCAGCATTGGTACATTTGTAATCTCTGCATCTCTTCTGTAGGTAGCCTGGTGGATCCATCAGGCCACATCCTAATTCCTGGGATCTATGATCAAATTGCTCCTATTACAGAGGAAGAAAGGACAATGTACAAAAACATCGAACTGGACCTAGAAGAATACCAGAAGAGTAGCCAAGTTGAGAAATTTCTGTTTGATTCCAAGGTATAACCATAACTGCACACATGATCTAAATGAGGATGCTGCTCCCAAATCATGTTTTCTGAGTGTCTAATCAGCACCACACAGTGTAGGCCTGTGCATCTTATTACACAGATGAAGATTAAATTGCAGGCTTATTTTTGACATTCACGGCCGCCAGCCACTTTCCTCTGGTCTGGATCAGTTGCCTACGGAGGAGCAATTGATACAGGCTTCAGCATCTAACTATGAATAACGACCCATTCGGCAGCAGTGTCTTTCCACAGCACTTTATTAATTTAAATCCCATTCCACTTTCTGTCAGGGAGCTGAACTTTCTGAATGTTCAAAAATTGGGAACCACTGTCTGAGACATCAGCTCCAACACGTGTAATCGTTCACTTTCTCAGGTCATTACCAAGACCTTTCAGGGCTGAAGGGCAAGCCACAACATTCCCTTCCCAGGGCTGTGGAGATGCTTAGACCTCAGAGCAGAAATCCCTAAAGAATTTAAAGTTTCTGTTTGTTCATATTCTCCTTTGTTTTTTAAAGAATATTTTGCCTGCTGAGGGCTGAAGAGATGACGTAATGGTTAAGAGCATGTGTCATTGCAGAGGATGAGTTCAGTGTGCAGCCCGAATGTTGGTTGGCTTACAACTACCTGTAACTCTAGTTCTAGGGGATCTGATATCCTGCTCTTGCCTCTTGAGGCACTGTACTATATTCATATGCACAGACGCACCCCACACAAACACACACATAAACATTCACACACATACACACGCTCATATACACATACATACACATTCACACACATTCGTATACACACTCATACACACACATACACACACTCATACACATTCATACACACACTCATACACATTCACACACACATACACACACTCATACACATTCACACACA
>NW_021604634.1:4437379-4445314 GCF_004785775.1 Grammomys surdaster | reverse complement strand
ATACACATTCACACACACATACACACACTCATACACATTCACACACATTTATACACACACTCATATGGATTCACATATACACACTCATACACACACATAACACACATCCACACACACATCCACACTCATACACACACTCATACACACGCATACACACACATATGCATACACACACACACACACATACACAAACTAAGAAAATTAAGTCTTAGAAACATAGCTTCCTGCTGTGTTGATTATAAGTGCTATCATTTTCTGTGAGAGTGTATTTCCTTTCACAGACTAAGTTTGTGAAACTACACAAGAATGAAATTGGCTCAAACACTGAAGACTTATTTAAGGAGCTCAGAGGAATAAAATGTAGTAGATTCGTTATCAGTGTATAGCACTGGTTAGAAATTTATAATTGGATCCAATTTCTTCTTAAATTATTTTCCATTATCATCATCATTATTGTATGGTGTGTTTGTGTGACACATATAAAGCCAGAGGATAACTCAGGGTTGGTTCTCGTCTTCCACCTGGACAAGGAAGGATCTTCTTGTTGGCTCTCCCATTCTGCCTACCCCAGGCTGGCTAACCTATGTGCTCATATCTCTGCCTCTATTCCTACGGGAGGAGTGCTAGGATTGCAAATGTGTGTCTCCACAACTGACTGTTTTACTTGGATTCTAGGGACCAAATTCAGGTTGTCAGGCTCTATGGCAAGTGCTTGTACCCACTGAGTCATCTCACTGAACCTGGATTCAATTTCTGAACCAGCTCCCCTGGCAGAGGGAAGTTCTTTCTGGTGGCAGCATGCACAGCCTGAGGCAGCGGGAGACAAGAAGCCTCATGTGCTAAAGGGAAGGTCTGCCTATGTTATTAGTCCAGATATAGCTAACTTGATGTTAATTAACTTGTTGTGAGTGGGTCTCGGGAGCATAGATATTAGAGATACAAGCAATTTGATTCAGCTGAGATTTAGTTTTTTTTAGTTTATTTGCAGTGTTATGGGAATGGCCCTAGGGCTTTGTGTATGTTAAGCAAATACTCTATTCGTAAGCTAATACTCCCTAATTGTTTCTTCCGTCTAGCTCTCTATTTATCTGTTTTGAGATTCATTATATTTCCCTGGTTGGCCTGAAACTCACTATGTAGACTAGACTGGCCTTGAATTTTACAGAGATCTGCCTGTTTCTATGCTGGGGTTAAAGGTGTGTGCATCCATGCCCGATTTGCTTTTTGATTTTGAATCATGATCTCTTCTAGCTGAAGCTGGTCTCATACTCACTAAGGAGTCAAGGGTGACCTTGAATTCCTGATTTTGTTGCCTCTACCTCTCAAATGCTGAGAGTAAGGGCATCTTCCACCAGGCCCACATTATGTGGTGCTGGGGACTAAATTGAGCTTTGTGCATGCTAGGCAAGCACTCTGCGCAACTGGGCTACAGCCCCCACCCTCAACTGAGCCATAGTCACATGTTCTTTGCATGGTTTAGGAGGAACTCCTGATGCATCTGTGGAGGTATCCATCTCTCTCCATCCATGGCATTGAGGGTGCGTTTGATCAGCCTGGAACTAAAACAGTCATTCCTGGCCGAGTCCTAGGAAAATTTTCAATCCGTCTAGTCACTCCAATGACTCCGTCTGTGGTGGAGAAACAGGTAAGACACTACGCTCAACAGTACCATTTCTGGGTCCCATTCACTATGGCAAACTAAGCAGTTCTGTGGTTATTGCTGAACTTTCTTTTTTTTTTCTTCAATACAAAGAATGAAATAAATGTCATGAGACCCCCATCAGTCTTACTTGGGGCAAACCTCTTTCCTCAATTATACATGCAATTACAGAGGTCAGAGAAATAGCCATTTGGAGGTGCAGTGATGGGAAATTTTTAAAAATTAGACAGTAGCTATAAAAGGAAGATTGGTTTTACACATAGATGGAGTGGGCAGGTGACTACGCTTGGCTGGAGCCAGAAATTCTCAGGCCCGAGCATTTCTTACTCATGATGTTTGAAATCAGCGTGTTGAAAGAGCTGTGTAAGGAGAACACTATCTGCAAGGAGTGATCCGTCTATGCTATCAGCCCATTATTAATTTACCTCCAGTTGTTTTAACAGGGAGTAGACTCTTGAATAAGGGAGCTCAGGAAATACCTCAACATCCTCCTTGGTGGTCTCGCCCTTGTCAGTCCTCTGTCTCAGTCTTGGGCTCTAATTGCATTCTAAAAGCCTCCTTCCCTCTTCCATCTGTCCTTCCCTCCTGCTGCTTTCCTCCCTTTTGGAAGCACTGCTGTTATATCTTATAATACACATTCTACAAGGGCAGGCCCTTCCTTGTCTCATTCTTGGCTACATCCTCAGCCATCCTTGGGGCTAATGAATTCTAGCTGCAGGAATGAATGGAAGCAATCATCTGGAGGCTGGAGCCTCCTGGAAGGAGTTCCTCATCAGCCATCAGAAAGGAGCAGAGAGGATTGTTGAGATGCCTCCTGCACTGTTTAGCTTGGAGTTGCTTCCACTTTGCAGAGTTTCCCAGGATGTGCCGTGTCCCCCAAATATTCACTAGAGTGCTACTAGATCAGAAAACCAAAGTCATTGCAATTAAAGAACTGTATTTCGTTATGGTTCATAAGTTTGCAGCAAACATCACTGAGCTGCCACTGTGGATGAGGGACTGTGCAGGTACATAGGTTGAGGGGTAAGTAGAGCCCATGTTTCCCCTCTGGGTAACGCCTTGGAAGCTCCTGTTCACCGTCACACACCCAGTGGCATAACTAAGGGCTCACAATGCTCCAACTCCTCAGATCAGGGTTTCTACTGGTTTCTGGATGGAACACTATACACTCTGCATGAACCAAGTCCAGCATTCTTACCACTGACTGTGTCACCTTCTAGGTGACTCAGCATCTCGAAGCTGTGTTCTCTAAAAGGAATAGTTTAAACAAGATGGCTGTTTCTATGGTACTAGGACTCCACCCATGGACTGCAAACATCAATGATACTCAGTACCTTGCAGCACAAAGAGCCATCAAAGCAGGTGGGACTGATATTTTGATCCACCCATTTGTAGCAGGGCCAAGCTACTTTTAAAACTCAAGTATCAACTGTCTTCTTTATCTGTGGTGCACTGGTTACAGTTTTCTAGTATCAATAGAATGAGTATGAGGAGTATGAGTTTTCAGAATCAATAGAGTGAGTATGTATTGAAAGGGAGTTTATCTGGCTGCTTTTCCTGAGACAGTCTGGGCACTTCAACAGTGGCTGCATTACACTGTGAGATAGCTGCTTACTCTGTGAGGCTGGATGCTAACTTGATGCCGGAGACCTGGAAGATTCCTAGAGGTCTTCAGAGGGGTTACTCCATTTTGTCTGCCATTTTGTCCAGTCCATTGCCCCAACCAATGGACTGCTATCTCCCACATTCAGGGTGGTTCTTCTCCCTACTAATAAATTCTCTTTGGAAACACTCTCCCAGAGTCACACAGAGCTGTGCCTCAGCCTTCTAAGGTAATTCTAAATCCAATCAAGCTAACAATGATTAATGGTCACAGGCACTTAGCTACTAAACAGTAAAGCCAGGGTTCAAATTAAAGTCGTCGGGAAAAATGATAGATTAGGAAAACTTAATACTCTCCTGAAGGAAAACTTATAGACATGTTGGCCAACACATAAAAAAATATCATGGGAGAAACTTAGGGATTATAATGGAGAAGCTGTGGTCCAGTGCAAGATCATCCCTGTGAGCATCTCTTCTTGGTCATAGAAAGGAACATGCTAGCCAGGCAGTGGTGGCACATGCCTTTAATCCCAGCACTTGCGAGGCAGAGGCAGGTGGATTTCTGAGTTCGAGGCCAGCCTGGTCTACAGAGTGAGTTCCAGGACAGCCAGGCTTACACAGAGAAACCCTGTCTCAAAAAAACAAAAAAAGAAAAAAAAAAAAGAAAGGAACATGCTGTATAGGCCTATGGGCAGTATGAAGCAGGGATCAAAATGAGACCCAACATGTAAAGGTAGTTGTCTCCTGAGAGCACTGCTTGGTGTGTGTGTGTGTGTGAGAGAGAGAGAGAGACAGAGACAGAGAGACAGAGAGAGAGACAGAGAAAGACAAAGACAGATACATGGAGAGACAGAGAGAAACAGAGATAGACAGCTAGACAGAGATAAAGACAGTGAGAAAATGAGAGATCCACCATCTTTGTTGTGCTTTGAATGAATACAACTTTCTCTAATAATTTACAGTCCTAGGCCCCTCCTTGCCCCGTCCAGCAGGAGTCCAGGGAGATCACCTGAAAGAGAGAATGGGGAAACAGGTAGACGCAAAGTATGATGGCTTGTCTATAGGCTGATCAAACTGTCCGTCGATTTTACTTTTTTCACACAAGGGTTATATACACAAAAAGGCAGGATGTGGGGAAGGGGATGACTCAGGAGCGTAGGTGTTCAGGGGGAGTACAGATATCTTCCAGAACAGAGTATCGGCTGGGTGAAGGTTCAGGGGACATGTCACTATGACTCTGTACATGATTCACTTGTCCTTATCTAAGATGGTCCTATCCACCAAGGCTACTCAAGGTATCCACAAGACCTGTGACTACTTGATCTTTATCAAGTTTGGTAAATTTCTACCAAAGCTGCCTGTTTACAATATCTTACAGCTATCTGTTTCAGTGTTTTTTCACAGAGACCCAAGACTTTGTGTCACAGAGACCCAAGACTTTGTGTTAGCAGGTTAACTTAGGCCTATGGCTGATTTTAGGCCTTCAGTGTATAAGTAGGGCTGCCCCTGACACCTCCTTACTTAGCTTTGCTACTCTGGTTGTGATTCACCACATTCTGAGTCTATAGCTGGACTGCTTGGTTCATGTGACCATGAATATGTGGTTTCCACAAAAGGCTTTATGGAAATAGATCACTGTGGTGATTCTTGGTTGTTGATTATATCTGGAATTAACTAAAACCCGAATGTCTGGGCATATCTGTGAGGGATTTATTTTTTCTTAATTAAATAATTTAAACTGGGAAGATCTACTTCCAATCTGGATCTTTGAGGTAGGAAGATCCACCTTTAACCTGGGCCACACATTCTGTCTATACAAAGGACATGGAAGAAGGAAGCTTGCTCTCCTTGCCTGCTTGTCTTTGCTCTCACTGGGCAAGTCCATTCCTTAGGAATATTCAATGCCTTTGTTTCCATGGCAACAATACCTTACTAGACAGATTCCTACATATACTGAAGACAAACAGAGACCTCCACCCTTGTGGACTGAGCAAAATAGGGAAGCCCAGACCTTTTCTATTAATTCTTTAGAGTTATTTTATTTTATGTGTTATGAGTGTTTTGCCTGTATCTGCATCAGTACAACAACTGGAGGTCAGAAGAGGGCATTGGAGCCCCTGGAATTGCTGTTATGGATGATTGTGAGACCTGTGTGTATGATGAACCAAGATCTTCTGGAAAGGGCAGTAAGTCTTTTTACCCACTGAGCCATCTCTCCAGCCTTGCCCAGACCTTTTTGAATCATAATCTCTCTGCTGGGATTGAAGGATACAGACTTGAAAAAACACAGAATAAATCCAAGACTTAGTGCCCTGCTCTCCTATAGTGCCATTCCTAATGATCCCATTGTTGACAGACATCTTACTAACGACATATCAAAGGGAAGAGTCAGGAAGGCAATTGGAATGCTACAGAGAAATGACGTGTTTGAAACAGCAAAGGCAGATACCATGAAGGGTTATGAAATACTTTGGCTGGAATGCATTGGACACTTTTTGGCCTGTGGCGAATGGCGAAAATTAACCACTACACAGGGCACAGTTTTGTGTGCACAGGGGGCTTTCTTCCCTGGCACTTCCTGTGGTCCTCATATCAGTCTTCAGATAGCAGAGGACCTGAAGGTTTATAGAGACATTTGCTAAAGAGCACTGTGCTAGCTGCTGAGAGCAAATCTGCTCTAACTACAAGGCTTCCATCCACATTCTAACTTGTCTTTGTGAGTAAAGAGAGGGGACATGGGGTGGCAGAGATGGCTCAGTGGTTTAGAGCACTTGTTGCTCTTGCAGCTACCCAGGTTCAGTTCCCTGTACCCACACGATGGTTCAGAGCCATCAGTAACTCAAGGTCCAGAGGATCCACACCTGCTTCTGACCTTTGTAGGGACCAGATATGTTTGTGGTATACAAAGAGGAGCAGGTACGACACACATGCACATAAAAATACAATAAATAAATAGATCTAACTTTAAAAAGAAGAGGTGGCCTGCTTTATTTTGTTTCTTTATTTTCCATCTCCACTCCTCCACTGGTAACTTTTTCTCAGAGCTAGCGGTTGAGCTAATCTTCATCTAGCGCCAAGCGCAGCAGATGAAAGTACGTCATGAGGTACCTTGAAAACTAGAAAAAAGCTGATGGCATGAGGTTGATAGGTAAGGTCAGAGATCTTTATATATGTCACCTTAAGGTGATGACAATGATGATGATTACAGTGACGAAACTCCACTTCCATAATATTTAATTCATGATCCTGATGATTAACTTTAACTGTCAACTTGATGCAACCGAGAATCACCTGGACAGAAAGTCTCAACCCAGAACTGCCTAGATTGGGTTGCCCTGTGGGAATGAGTATGGGGGATTGTGTTGGTGACGTTGATTGATATGGGAAGACTCAATCAGCTGTGGGTAGCTGGTTACACACAAGCCTAGCACCTGGGAGGCAGGGGACTCTGAGTTTGACACAAGTCTGAGCTATATAGTGAATTCCATCCCAGCTTGGTCTATTTGACAAGACTCCAAAGAAATAAAGAAAAGTACACATTACTATATTCATAGTCTTGCCATGATTTACTCTAGTGCCTTCTTTGCCTGTGTTTTAGTGTTTGGAGTTGATCCTGATATGATTCAGGATGGGTCAACCATTCCAATTGCCAAAATATTCCAGGCTATCACACAAAAGAGTGTGATGATGCTCCCACTGGGGGCTGTGGATGATGGAGAACACTCTCAGAATGAGAAGATCAACAGGTGAGTGGACCCTGTGAAAGCAGGGAGCTCTATGTGGGCCTGTCCACTAGTCTTGTGTGAGACTGGACAATAACTGACCTGGTGGCTTAAGGCTGGAGTCTTTTCTCCCCACATTCCTTAGGTTGGGAATCCAGGTTAAGCCTCTTTTCGGACCACTGCCATTCCTGTGTGTCTTGGAGTGACAGGAAAAGAGCTGAGGAGGAGAGAGAAGTGAGGAGGAGAAAAGGATGGTCCTGCTGGAGACAAGCAAGGGGCTCCAGTGCGCCGTTCCCCATAAGTTCACCAAGCCCGTGGAATTATGAGACATCCCCTAAGATTGCTTAAATTTAATCATCTTCTCACTTGAAGGCCCACCCTCCATTGTTGTCTCATTGTGGGTGAGGGCTTCAATGTATGGGTTTGGTTTCTATAAACCTCCAAACTAGGGATAAACTGGAATGTTTGATTCTTCAATCCTTGCCACCAAGGAAAGGCAGGTGGGGCAGTGCTCTGCAGGAATCCTATCACCCAAAGAGGCTAAGGCAGGGGGATAAAGCAAAAGCAAAGATAATGGGGATTTGGGGTTGAGTCCAGGATTAATTGCCTCCTCTTCCTTCTCCTCCTTGTTTCTCTCTTCCTCTTCTTACTCCTTCTCCTTCTTCTCTTCCTTCTCCTCCTTCTTCCTCTTCCTGCTCCTCCTTCTCCTCTTCCTCCTTTTTTCCTTCCTTTTTATGTTCTGAGACAGAACCTCATTCTATACCTCTGGCTGACCTGGAAATATCTATGCAGACCAAATTGGCTTTGAGGTTTCAATGATCCTTTTAGCTGTTTTCCAAATGCCAGGATTTGTCATTGGATACTACATCTGGATATCGTCTTCTTAATAATACTAATACTAATACTAATACTAATACTAATACTAATACTAATACTAATACTAATACTAAT
>NW_021604634.1:4421374-4437369 GCF_004785775.1 Grammomys surdaster | reverse complement strand
CTAATACTAATACTAATACTAATACTAATACTAATACTAATACTAATGTCATTTTCCTTTTGGAAATGACTTTGGTCCCAGGTATCTCAGAAGCATGCTAAGTGCTTTAGATAGATTGTATTAATAACACGTACAGTTTTTCTGTGGACATGGTTGGGTGCTTTTCCTTCTTCATGTGAATGGAAATGTGTTTCTGTTTTTACTTTTTGTTAGGTGGAACTACATACAGGGGTCGAAATTATTCGCTGCCTTTTTCCTGGAGTTGTCAAAGCAGCATTCAGGACAACAGGTGCCTTCCAGTGTGTTCTGACCCACTGGCAGGTCTCCCTCCTCAGACCCTGGGCAAATCGAGAGATGGGAAAATTCAGGAAATGTGGAAAATGAAAAGTTTGGAAGTCACAGACGTTGGAGATGTTTTAACAATCCCTCGGTCACTTATCTTTCACAAGCCACAGCTACCTGGACTGTTAGTCCCCAAATCCACTGCAACAGGCTGGGATAACCTTCTAGTGCAGGTGGAATGTCTCTTTAGTCAGTTAGAGTCTCACTTTCCATTCCATTGGCTCAACCCTCCAGTTGACTTTCCAGGCCCTGAAGAACTGTGGTTCCCAATCATGGGACCAGGGTCTCAGGACCTGAGTCACTTTCACCTCTGTTCCCTTAATAGCGAAAGTGGTGGCTTCCACCCCCGGCTACAGTGGTTTCCCTGTGGATTCACTTTTAGAAGAGTTACTAGGGTATGTCTCTGTATTAACTTCTTGCCTTTCCTTCATTTATTTTTTTCTCAGATTCTTGAACATTCTGAAGCTAAATGATCAATATCCATACCCTCACACCATTTGGAATCCTTGTGCAAAGATGATTTTTTTCTTTAATTACAAACTTCTTCAGCTTTGCTGTGATCGATGCCACCTGCTCTGCCCCTCTGCTTCCCTTTCTTCCACTCCATGAGTAAAGAACCCTCCCTGCAAACATGTATATACCTACCATTCTACCAGTAAAATTTACCCTGATGGAATTTCTCACCCCATTGAAATTTTGCTCAATGAGTTTATCTGAATTGCTCAGAGCTTTTAATAACACCAGTGTTAGATGGAGAACTAATCAGCCCTGACATCAGCAAGACATTCTCGATTTAAAGCTCAGCTAAATCTGCATCCATTAATCATTTTAGTTAACGATCTTGTTTGGCTTGATTGGGCTTGATGGTGTAAACATTACAGAAAGTTAATTTTTTTTACAGTCAAGTGTATATAAATAAACCAAGTCTTATAAGTTAATTACTTAAATCACGTTAATAGAAGAGAATTCAAATGCTTCTCTTATGGTTCCAAATAAAAACATTCCATAATGTGTTTTCCTTCATCTTTCTTCCATCCGATAGCTGTTGTAATGTCACTTTCCAAATCTGTGTCTCTCGTTAAAGATGGGTGCCTGAGAACATGACAAGCGGCAGCTTGCTTGCCTGCAGAAGGACGAAGACCTGGATTCAGACTCCCAACACCTACAACATAGCTATGTGTATTGGCAAGCATTTATATCCCCAGCCCTGGGGGCAGATAGTCATCAGATTTCAGAGCATCCCTGGCCAGCTAGTCTAGCCAGTCAGTGAAAGACTAAACAATAAATGTATTCATTTACTCTCATCCCTGCAGGCTCTACAGACCAACAGTGTCTTGGTTAGTTACTCAACAAACAGGAGAGAAGGAGAGAGGATTAAAAAACTGGACTTAGGAAGTGTGAATCTTGCAATGTCAGAGGCCAGGGTTCATGTTTCTCTGGTCAAGGTGGCCTCCTTTGTGATTTCTTCCAGTTTTCCTCCCTCCTCTGAGCCATGTGGCTACCACAGCCTGGCTATAATGTGGGATCCTGGAAAAGAATATCATTAAAGTTTATTACACATATAGAAGGGTAAGAAAACCATCCTGGTTACTAATCAAGCCAGTTAGCCAGTTAGTTATAAGGCAAAAAATTGAAGGTAGAGAAAAGTAAAGTATTTGTTTTCAAAAAAATATAAAGTAAATATATGCACATAGGTTAAGTGATCATTCACTATATCCTACCCTGGGGCATGGTGTAACTTTCTATCTTAAGAGTTTTTACTTGTGACGAGGCATCATAACCATAGCAATTCTTAGAAAAATAAACATTTAATGGAGGCTTGCTTACAGTTTTAGAGGGTTACTACATTATCTTCATATTGAGGAACAGGCTGGCACACATGACAGGCATGGTGCTGAAGAAATAGCTGAAAGCTACATCCTGAATGAGAGAGAAAGAGAGAGAGAGAGAGAGAGAGAGAGAGAGAGAGAGAGAGAGAGAGAGACAGACAGACTGGCCTGAGCTTTTGAAACCTCAACACCCACTGCCATTGACACACTTTCTCCAGCAAGACCACACCTCTTAATCCTTCCCCCAAAGTTCTTCAATTGGAGATCAAGCATGCAAATACATGAGCCCATGGGGAAGCATTCTTTTTCAAGCCACTATAATATCAGTCAGGTACAACCTTACTGTATCATAAGAGAGCAACATCTCAAGCTTAACTAGTAGATGTGGTATGCTAATGTATCATTACTGTCAAGTTTAGGGGTTCTTGAGTACCAGTTGGGAATTATAGATGTACTGGAGGAAATTAAAGAGGATCGGGAATGTCTGGGTCCCATACTGCATTCATATAAATAGAATGTAATAGTCTGGAAACCTATTGTGAGTGTCTACTGGATTGTGCAAAAGTTCTGGTCATCGCCATGCCCCTGCAGATGAGCTGGGAGAGGGTAGTGGGTCAGGGAACACAGAGGTTCTATTCTAGCCCTCTTCTTGCTCACATGAGGTATATCCAGCATTTCCAGCTGGTTTCAAGTGCCTATCTGAGAACCAGATCCCCTAGTCTTCTGCCTATTTCATATTGGACACACTGATCATCCATCTGCCATGGAAACTTCTGCTCACCCTTAGCCCCTTTCTCCCTGGAGTGCTGCATCTTGATAAATGGGCCATGGGCCAGGTAATGACAAAGCCTGGAACTTCCTTTGTGCCTATCTTTTGTTAAAGATCAGTCCATTCCTTTTCTCAAAAGCCACCACTTCCTTTCGTAGCTCCAAGCCCAAACCACTCTACCTTTTGTTGACTTATGACAAAAGTTCCTTCTTGCTCTCTGCTTTCCCACCAGCAGCTTTTGTCACACTGAAGATTAGGTGTCATTCAAATCCAGCAGAAGACTCTGGAGCAGCTGTGTGATCTTACAATGATCTTGGACATCAAAAACGGGTCTCCCCACAATCACTTCCACTTACTCTGCCAGCCTCACACCCTCCCTTTCTAGCTGTATCCAGACAACCTTCTTTTTCTAATCCTTCCAGTTCCTCAGCAACTCAGCATGGCTTCAGGGGCTTCTCTGAGTCTCCTCCTTCTCCAGAGATATTCACACTAACTTTTAGGGATTAGATATTCCTCTTTCTCCATTATTTTTCATACACTAGCTTAGTGTGTGTATGTGTGCACATGAGTACCACTACATGAACAAATTGGGGGAGGGGTCAGTTCTTTCCATCTACCATATGGATTTGGGGGATTGTCTTAATTAGGGCTTTATTGCTGTGAAGAGACACCATGACCACAGCGACTTATATAAAGAAAACTGGGTCTGAGTTACAGCTTCAGAAGTTTAGTCCATTATCATTATGATGGGAAACAGGTAGTGTGCAGCAGACATGGTGCTAGAGGAGCCGAGAGTTCCACATCTTGATCTACAGGCAGTAGAATGTGATTGCATGTCACACTGGGCATAGCTTGAGCATAGATGAGAGATCAAAGCCCATCTCCACAGTGACACACTTCCCCCAATGAGGCTAGACCTCCTAATAGCACCACTCCCTATGGTCCAAGCATTTAAACACATGAGTCTGTGGGGATCATTCCTATTCAAACCACCACAGGGATCACCACAGGTCATCAGACTTGGCAGCAAGCACTTTTACCTGTAGAGCCATCACTGGTCCAGCTGTAATTGTGTGCTCGGCTGTGCACATGTGTGTGCGTGTGCGTGTGCGTGTGCAGGTACATGTGCACATCTGTGTGCATTCATGTAGAGGTCAGAGGTTGGTGCTGGGTTTTCTTCAATTGTTCTCCACCTAATATTTTAAGACAGGGTCTTCTCTTCATAAAGATTGGCTAGCCAGCAAAGAGCCTCCTGTCTCTTTGGAATATTCATAGGTCCTACCTAGCTCTGGGGAGCTGCAGGGTCTCGTATGGCTCATCACAGATACTCTGATTTAAGACAGTAATAATCTTGCCCAACTTGAAGGAAACAATCATCCAACAGAGGAGCCTGTGTAGGCAAAACACCTGACACACGAGCACCACAATGTCCTAAGCACTTTTCAATGGAATGCCAGCACTTCAACATTGGCAGATTTCCCAACCAACCAACCAACCAACCAACCAACCAACCAGCCAACCAGCCAACCAACCAACTAATGAATCAAAGCGTCCTGTTGAGTAATCATCCGATGGAGTATGACTGCTGTGCCATCCATGAAGGCAACAAGCTGAGCTGAGCTCACATCTTTGTAAACGCCATACACAGTGTCTGATCCAGAATCAGTGTCTGCTGGATTTCTCTGTAGAGAAATAAGAAGAGCTCAAAAAGAGAAATCTGTGTTGTTCCATTTCTTATTTATTTTAGTAAACAGGATATCACACCACTTTAATATTAAGAGAATTCAATGTGAAATATATATTTTAAAGACATATTTATGTGTTTCTGTGTGTGTTGCATGTTCATGAACACATGTGCAGGTGCCAGCGAAGGCCAGAAGAGGACGTCAGATCCCTTGGAGCTACAAGTCCAAGTGACTGAGTGGCCTGTGGGTACTAGGAACTGAACTGTCCTTTGCAAGAGCAGTAAGTGCCCTTGACCACTGAACCACATCTTCAGATCCAAATGTTAAATATTTTAAATAGTATTTCTTTCCCAGTTAAGTTTGACTACTTTGAATGTATAATGACTAATGAATTAAGTTTTTGGACATTGAATATGTAAAACAAGGTAGAATACTTGCCTCTATGTTAATATGCCCATGGTTAGATATAACATAACTTGTTGACTTTTTTTTCATTTTACTTTTTATGTGCATTGGTATTTGGTATCGTGCCTGCATGAATGTCTATGTGAAGATCTCAGATGCCCTAGAACTGGAGTTAAGTTAGAAACAATTTGTGAACTGCCACGTGGGTGCTGGGAATTGAACCCAGGTCCTTTGGAAGAGCAGCCCATGCTCTTAACTGCTGAGCTATCTCTCCAGCCCAAATTTGTAATAATGCCATGGGACAAAGGCTTCTTTTTATTTGTTTCACCCTTTCTGCAAGTTCAATTGAATATTGTAGATTCTTTAGCAAAGAGGTCATGCAACCGTCCACTCTGCAACGATGCAGAAAGCCTCCTCTGAAAGAGAAATCCTGGGAGGCAGAGGCTGCGTCTGGTGGGCTTTGTAATTTGCTCAGCTTCAAAATCTTTGCTGATGGGTAAAGTACAATGACAGCAACACAAGAGGTCTTCTACATCGATGAAATGATGTGGCTTATAAGGAAAGTGGTGGTGGATGTAATGACTATAATTTCTTAGCAGTTATGCTAAGTAAATAAATATTCCTGAACTATTTTAGTTTGGGTAGAAGTGAAGAGAAGAAAAAAATGTCATTATGTCGACAAATCTTATTTTAAAACACTATTCTAGTGTAATTCCTTATTCTAGATAGAAAAAAAAATGTGTCAGAGAAATTATGCCTTTCACTAGAGTAGAAAATATAAAGTTTTAAATTATATCACCTCCCACATTGAAATTCACCAAAACACATTCAGAAAGAGCTAAGATTTAAAATTCTAGAGTGGGTGTTTAACATACATAGTTGCACTGTTATTGTAAGTAGGCATTTGGATGTAATAACAAAAATGTGACAAGGAACTCGAACATTAGATGACACTGTAAAATTAGTCACCAGGAATGACCAAACTCCCTCTCAAATTGTAAATTATTATTATCAAATAAATGGAGCTATTTAAAGTCTATCTACACCCCCCTACTTTCAGAACCAGAAAGCAGAGGTCTGGGATACTTTAGCAGGTAAAAATAGGGGTGCAGGTTTCTGGGAAGTAGAGCTTCAGGGGGAAACACTAGATTATGCATTCTCTGCCTAAATAACAGGACGAGGCAGCTTTGATTCAGCTAAGGATGGAGGAAATGAAGGTGATTAATTGCTTGCTCACCATAGCAGAAGAAACAAAGCATGCCACTGAAGTACCGACTCAGCTCTGATGCTCTCAGCGCTCACAGGGGGATGCAATGTGCTATGTGGCGTACTATCTTTTAAAAGAGTGGTTGTGACCAACTAAATGATGACCTAACTAGACTGAGCTTAGCAAATTTCCTACAGAGTCTGACAACAAGGCTCATCAGGTAAAGGTGCTTGCCGATTATCCCCTGGAACTGATCTGACCCCCTGTTCCCACATGGTAGAAGGAGAGAGTCTACTTCTACAGGTTGTTTTCTGTATGTCTTCCCCATATATGTGCCATTGTATGTATGTGAGAACACACACACACACACACACACACACACACACACACACACACACACAAAATTCTGATGTTATTTTTCTGCTGCTGAAATAAGTCAACTCAAGACAGATTAGATTATATATAGGCAGGTTTATTGGGAAGCTGCTCTCAGGTGGTTTCACTGGCCCCAAGGACTGAGCCCAGGGAAGTCACCATGGAGGGGGTATGGGGGGAGAGACAAAGAGAAAGGTTGCACACACAGAGAGAGAAGGGAAGGAGAAGAAAAAAGAGAGAAACCAAACAAATCCCTATAAGGAGGGAAGGGGAAAACTAATGAGGTCCCTCCTCAAGGATATGTAAGTGGTAATCAATTGCAGGGAGAAGAGACTCTTTGAAACGTCTTTTTAAAAACTCCATTGAGAACTTCAAATAATGTGTCCTAATCATCTTGATTTTTCACTCCTCCTTCCAGATCCACCTCCACCTCCCGACACCCTCAACTTCATGTGCTTTTTGTTTAGTAACATGTACAACCAATCTGTGTTGTCTGTACCCTCCTGGGTGTGAGATTGTCCACTGTGGTGTGGTGGAACTATTAGGAGATGTAACTGTAAAGAAAACAGAATCTTTTATTCAGAACTCGTAAGTTGTCCATAGCTCCTTAGTTAGGGGTAGGGGCCCACAAACCCTCTTTTCCTCCATAGTATGCTGGCTGGCTTGGTCTTGTGTAGGTCTTGAGCAGACTAGCACAGCTGCTGTGAGCTCTTGAGTGCAGTGGTTCCGTCATTTTTGAAGACTGTTTTAATCTGGTCCTTCCCAGCCTCTGGCTCTTACAAATTTTCCACCCCTTTGTCTGTGGTGAACTTTGAACTTTGGTGGGAGGGGCCCACTATAGATGTTGCATTTGTGGCTGAGGACTCCACTGACACTTAGTCACTGCTCGTTACAAGTAGTGAAAATTTCCGTTTGAGACAGAGTCTAACTCTGTAGACCAGGCTGGCTGGAAGTTCACAGAGCCACCTCTTCCTCTCAAACACTGGGATTAAGGATGAGATCCACCCCATCTGCTGAAGGCACACACTGGGATAAGGTTGTGACCACCAATGCCTGACAAAGGAAAGCCTTTCACAGTAGAGTTGCCTGCAAACTGCCCAAGATAACTAGAGACACAGCATTAGAGTCATCTTCAATGTTGGAGTGTGGCTTTTCAGTGCTCCAGCTGCCTGAGACTCCCAGGCCCTTGTGGGTATAATCCCCAATAAACATCTTAGTTCACCAAAGATGGGCTTAGAAGGAATATATATATATTGGTCTGTCTGTCTTTGCCCTCGGAATCAGGGGTGAATACAAACAGACTCAGGAAAAGTGGCATACCATAAGTCAATGGTAAGAATAAAAGTAGCTCTCGCCTATCTCCTACTAGGGCTGTCTAAGTCTAATATGAGTGGTCATGGACAGAGAACACAGATATAGGTTTCCCCAAATACCATGTTCCATAAAATGTTCCATAGTAGTAACAGCTGTCTAGCCTGGAACTTGCTATGTAGACCAAGCTGGCCCTGAACACAGAGAGGTACACCTGCCTCTGCCACTGCCTCCTGAGTGCTGAGACAAAAGACACTGTACCTCCATGCTTGGCCTTCATAAAGTTTTTCTTTTATAGTAATAGGATAATATTATAAATCAATGTGCTTTTTAAATGTGTTGTTGGAAATGTGAGGTGGCAACGTGGGGAAGGCTCTCTAGGCTCCACATGTTCTCTGATGACATGCTTTAGCTTCTGGGTTGGTGGGAGGGAGGGTTCTGTTTGCACATTCCAAAGGGATTTAACCTACTATTCACAAGGATGCTAGGTCAAACAATGTAGACCTTGGGTGGTTATTTAGAAGGATAAGATAGCCCAAGACAATTCGGCTCTGGGATTGCAACATTCCAACTCATCCCAATCATTCCACAGTTTAAAAATCAACCTTGTGGTGGCGCACGCCTGTAATCCCAGCACTTGGGAGGCAGAGGCAGGAGGATTTCTGAGTTTGAGGCTAGCCTTGTCTACAGAGTGAGTTCCAGGACAGCCAGGGCTACACAGAGAAACCCTGTCTCAAAAAAACCAAAACCAAAACCAAAACAACAACAAAAAAATCAACCTTGTGAAATGCTTAGTCTTCGAAGGTGTGACTTGCTGTTTGAGGAGAAACTTCAGTTGACGGCTGTACTCAGTGGATTTTGCTCAGTGTATGTTCAAGCAGGTCAAAGTACTGCTGACTTCAGGAAGCACTTGGGAACCAAGCAAGCCTGAGGTAACAAGAAGAAACCCAGCAATTTTCATAGGTGTGCTTAGGAGAGTTTCCAGGCTCTGCATTGTATTATGTTATCTTATGTTGTTATGTTATATCACATTATACTCCTAATATATTATGCTATATTATATCATATCATGTCATGTCATGTCATGTCATGTCATGTCATGTCATGTCATGTTATGTCATATTGCCTTCCAGACTCAGGGTAAACAATAACATTCCTGAGGCATCACCTTGAAGACTTCTCTCACCTGTCATAAGATAAAAAAAAATCTCCCAAAAGGTGCAGTCCAACATGAAAAATGAATAACCAGCCTGGTACCCCAGGAAAGTGTTGTAGGCTGATTTCCCCTAATTACAGAAAAGGCATGCAAGAATATTAAGCCTAACTTCTTCCTTAAAAATTAGTCTTTGAAGCTGGGCGGTGGTGGCGTTCACCTTTAATCCCAGCATTCAGGAGGAAGAGGCAGGTGGATCTCTGAGAGTTAAAGGTCAGCCTGGTCTACAGAGGGAGTTCCAGGACCACCAATGCAGTCAGAGAAATCCTGTGTTGAAAACCAAAAATAAAATGAACATTTAAACATTTTGTTTATGTTACTTTGTATATAAGTAGTGTATAAGTAGTGTGTGTGTGTGTGTGTGTGTGTGTGTGTGTGTGTGTGTGTGTGATATAGAGAGACAGAGACAGAGACAGAGAGACAGAGGCAGAGAGAGACAGAGATTGGGCATGGGCATTGAATTATTTATGTATGAAGGTCAGAGGACACTTTTGGAAGTTGGTTTTCTCCTTTTACCATGAGTTCCTGGCACTGTATTCAGACTATCAAGCTTGGATAAGAAGTGTCTATACACAAGACATCTCACTGGCCCTTATTTGTATTTTTAATCATTCAAAAAGACATTGCAAGTGCGATGCCATTTTATCTCCAACATGAGTGAGTGCACACCCTTAAACATTAGTAGTCTTTTAACCACAATGCAAATCAAAATCCTGATTAACATTGATATAACATGATCTATATTGATATAACATGATATAACATGTTTTAGTAACATGTGTGACTAACCAGACCTTAGTCACACTAATATTTATTTTTATCTTTTATCTTTTTATATACAAAAATTTCCCAGAATGGGTTATTGCGTTGGCTAGTTTTGTTTCCAACCTGACACGAGCTGGAGTCACTGAAGAAGAAATCTCAATTTAGCACCCGCCACCCCATCAGCCATCCTGCAAGCCTGGGGAGCTTTTTCTTGATTGAGGATGGATGTGGGAGGGGACAGCTCTGTGTGGGCAGAGGCACCCTAGGGCAGGTGATTTTGGGTGAGCAAGCAATGAGGAGCAAGCCAGTAAGCACTGTTCTTCCATGGCTTCTGCTTCAGTGCCTGCCCTGACTTCCCTCAGTGATGGTCTGTAACATGGAAGCTTAAGATGAAATAAATCATTTTCTCCCCAAGTTCCTTTTGGTGTTTTATCAAAGCAAGAGAAGTGATAAGACAGAAGAGTGTTGTAATGAGACACAGAGAAAGCTAGTAAAATGAGAGGGTTCAATATAACTATGTTAACAATTATATTCAATCTAAATGAGGGACTGGGCCTCAGTCCACAGAATGCTTTCCCAGTAGGCCAAAGCCCTGGACTCACTCCTCAGCACTACATTAAAATGGATATGGTGAAGCCAGGCGGTGGTGGTGCGTGCCTTTAAACCCAGCACACCTTTAATCCGGGTCCACAGAGAGAGTTCCAGGTCAGCCAGAGCCAGCAGGTAAGTGCATTTTGCTCTTGCAGAGCTCAGTTCCCAGCAACCACATGGTGGCTCACAATCATCACAATTCCAGTTTCTGGGGATCTAGTGCCCTTTTCTAGTCTCCTCAGGTACCAGGATTGCATATAATGTACACACATACATATGGGCAAAACACTTTTACATAAATGAAACTAAATAAATCTGTTTTTAAAACATTCAAAGGTGCGGGGCAGTGGTGGTGCACGCCTTAATCCCAGCACTTGGGAGGCAGAGGCAGGCGGATTTCTGGGTTCAAGGCCAGCCTGGTCTACAGAGTGAGTTACAGGACAGCCAGGGCTACACAGAGAAACTCTGTCTCGAAAAACCAAAAAAAAAAAAAAAAAAAAAAAAAAAAAAAAAAACAAACCAAACCAAAAAAAACATTCAAAGTCATTTTACTCAAGGGACACTACCTCAATATAGAGAAAGCAAACAATCAATACAACCAATGTCAACCATGTATATATATGTATATGTATCACATGTACACATATACCTACACATGTATGTAGGTGTGTAGACATACACACACATGTACCTATATACACAAAATAATTCTAAAACCATCCTGAGACTGTTTTTTTTTTCTTTTTTTCTTGCTTTTTTCGAGACAGGGTTTCTCTGTATAGTACACATGGTACACATGGTGTGTAAGTACACATGGTGTGTAAGTACACATGGTGTATTTCCCACATGATCGAATGGCCTGGGGACCTTACACTGTTTTTATGATACTGTCTGCTGATGTTCTTATGATTCCCCCCCCCCAGATTGTGGTTTTCTCCTTTAAATACCCCTTGCTCCTGAGCCTCAGGGTCGACACTCCTCTTGTGAGTCTCGGCTTCAGCCAGCTGATACCCCGAAATCCGGAAAATAAAGCCTTTTGCAGTTTGCAGCAAGTTCAGTCTCTTGCGTGACTCTGGGTGGCTGTGAATTCCCACAACTTGAGCGAGGGTCTCCTGGAGTCTTTCACCAGCACTTGGGAGACAGAGGCGGGTGGATGTCTATGAGCTCAAGACCAGCTTGATCTAGGCAAGTTCTAGGACAGCCAAGGCTGTTACACAGAAAAACTTGGGCCCAAAAGAATGTTTATTTTTTTTGTCATTGTATATTGAAAGTCTATAACTTTTTTTTCCACTTTATGAGGTTTCTAGTTAAGTGTGTTTTGAGTGGCTTTTTAATTTTTTTTTTTTTTTGGACCTAGGGTCTTACTGTGTAGATTTGGCTGGCCTGGAACTCACTATCTAGAAGGGGATGACCTTAAACTCACAGAGATCCACCTGCCTCTGCCTGAGATTAAAGGTGTGTGCCACTATGTACACACAGGGAGCAGCATTGAGATTGATAAAAAACATTTTAGGAACGTTTAGGGATGGAATATATGGACTTTGCTTTATAAGATGAAATGAGGCTTTAGGGACCTAGGTTGCATTTCTATGACTTAAAGTGCTATGTTTTTGTTTTTTTTTTTTTATTAAACCACAGTTGTGGTGCTGTGTGATTTTTAGTAAACCTAACTGCATTTAAAATTAGCATTGAAACACAGCTCTGAGTGTGTTTATGAGGGTGTTTCAAAGAAGATTTAACTAAAGAGGGAAGGCCTAGCCTGAATGTAGACGCCATCACCCTGCAGGTCAGAGCCTGGGACTGAATATAGAGAAGACCAGCATTCCTTTCTCTTTGCTTCCTGAGTAAGGACACCATGTGACTCGCTGCTTCATGTTACTTTATGTCATTCCTCTCACAGTAGACTAACACTTTAAAACCATGGGGAATACTTCCTTAAGTTCCCTTGGTCAGGAATGTTGTCACAAGTGGCTAACAGTTTTCTTTGCAGGAATGAGAATATTTTTATTGTAGTCATTGGTAGCAAAATGATATGATGGATATTTTTACATTTATAAATACTTTAGAGAATTGCCATTTTTTTCTGTTTTTATTAATCTTTTTCAGTTTTCCTTTTGGCAAGTTTTATTAGTTAAAATTTTTTTCAATGTATTTTGACCACAGTCACACCACGGGTCTCTAACTCATCTCAGATCCAACCTCCTTTCCTCACCTACCCAACTTTGCGTCCTCCTTTTTTTTTTTTTTTTTTTTAAAGAACATCTATTATGTTCAATTTGTGCTGCCCTTATACTCTTGGATGTTTGGCTTCCACTAGAGCATGGTTGACCACGCCCTCTCAGAGACCACATATCCCTTAAAACGAATTCTCTCTCCCAGCCACTGTCAACTGCCAATAGCAACCTCAGGAGAGTGCGGCTTTGTGCCCGCTTCATCTCTTTATACTGGAATTTTGGTTTGAGCATGCAAGGGTCTTGAGCCTGCTGTCACGACTGTTGGAGGCTCCACCACTGGATGTGCACGTGTGCTTGTGTGTAACCACCCTTCTGTGTTCAGATAACAGTTTCTTTGCAGTCACCCTCTGGCTTTTACAGTTTTTTGCCTTCTAAGTCACTGTCGTATTGCTGTGAAGAGCCACCATGACCACAGAAACTCCTATGAAAGAAAGGTCTTTTTTTTTTTTTTTTTCTTTTAAAGACAGGGTTTCTCTGTGTAGTCCTGGCTGTCCTAGAACTCACTCTGTAGAGCAGGCTGGCCTCAAACTCAGAAATCCGCCTGCCTCTGCCTCCGAAGTGCTGGGATTAAAGGCATGTGCCACCACCGCCCGGCGAAAGAAAGGTCTTAATTAGGGGTTGCTTAGTAGTTTCTTTTGGCTTAGTCCATTATCTTCAGGCCAGGGGGCATGGCTGCACACCAGCAGACGTGGTGCTGAAGAAGTAGCTGAGAGGTGTACAGCAACAGGGAGAGAGCCTGAGCCTGCATGGGCTTTTGAGACCTCAAAGTCCATGCCTCCATTAGGGCCATGCCTTCTAGTCCTTTTCAAATATGTTATAGCTGTTCCATTTAGGGCTGAGCATTTCTCTTTCTGTTTCCCAAGATAGGGTTTCTCTGTGTAACTGCCCTGGCTGTCCTGGAACTTGCTTTGTAGACTAGGTTGGCCTTGAACTCAGAGATCCCCTTTTCTTTGCCTCTCAAGTGGTGAGATTAAACATGTGTGCCACCATTCTTGGCTAGGGCTGAGTATTTCACGGCTTCTTCATCCTCGATCAGTTGCAGGTCTCTGTGTTAATCGCAATCTGTTACCTAAAGAGGGGTCTTTGATGAGGTTGAGAGATGAACTAATCTGTGCCTGTGTCATGTGCCTTATTTCTGTTTTGTTTTTAAAAACCGTAGTTTTTAAAAGGAAGGTATAGTTAGAAGTGTCTTCTAGCCACATATGAGATATCCGTGTAGTCCTTATGCTGACACTGACATTATTCACCAGGAAATGACCTCCTGGTGTGTCATACTGGTGTCATACAACATCCTGGCTTTGGTGTGTGTGAAGTGCTGGGGATCAAACTCAGGGCCTCACACATGCTCTATCACTGACCTGTCTGGTCCCTAGTCCTTTTTTTTTTTTTCTTTTTCTAACCCTGGCTGTGCTGGAATTCCCTCTGTAGACCACCCTGGGCTTGAACGCAAGAGATCTGCCTGTCTCTGCCTCTCAAGTGCTAGGAGTACAGGTGTGCATTACCACTGCCCAGCTTATGTCTTCAGACGTAAACTGTCACAGAATGTCAATCACTTTGTCCCTGCACTTAGTTTTACCTCCCTGATGGAATATATTAAAATCACATGGGCGAAAAGATGAATTCAATCCCATGATGTTATGGCAACTGAATTATTGAGTCCTTTTATGACTGGAGTTGGAAATGATCCCCCATGGCTCATGTGCTGGGTCACCTCTTCCCAGGCTGTTGGAAGTGCTTGTGGAACTTTTGAGACATAGAGCAGAAAGGGATTACTAGGGGAAGGCCCTTGAAATTTATAATCATCACTGGTTCCTGCCTGAGGTTTGTTTCCCAGTCTGCCCAAGAGTAACTGCAGCCACAAGCTCGTTAACCACTGAGGAAGCTACTACCCATTCCTTTCCCAGCATGGGAATGTATACTCTGAACTGTGAGCCAAAATAGATAAATCCTTTAAATTGCTTCTGTAAGGTGTTCTAGCATTTTGTTACAGGGATAAGGATATAGCTTCCTATCCACACCCATCCTTTCCTTATTTTATTCGTTTTTTTTTTTTTTTTTTTTTGAGACTGTGTTTCTCTGTGTAGTCATGGCTGTCTTGCGTCCTGAAACTCACTTAGTAGACCAGGCTGGCTGAGATTCAGAGATCAGCCTGCGCCTACATCTTGAGTGCTGAGATTAAAGGCGTGTGACACCACCACCCAGTCCCTTCCTTTCTAATTATTATTTAGCTTATGTTCTCGTCTGTTTTCCACTCTGGTAACTGCAGACGCTGTGGAAATTATTTAAGAGCCCTAAGAACCAGGGACCACTGGGGTGTCACATCCTACGCAGTCTACTGTACTTTTTAAGATTAGGCGTGTAAACTGGTTTTGGCCATGATACGTGAGTCAGCACTATAGACTAGAAAAGGTTGGCTCTTGAGCTTAGAGTTATGTTCTACTTGTACCAGCTATGTAATCTTGGAAATGGTTATTTCATTTTCTTAAGATTTTAATTCCCTACCGTGGATATGTTGAGTCACAATGAAAATTCAACATTATTCTCAGGAACCACTAGATTCGCGGCTCCCTGCGGTCAGCACATGGGAAACCCCATTCTGGTGTCGACGGATTATCTGTTTTCATCAGCTAGGGTAGCATTCTGTCACCCACAGCCTTCATGTGAGAACCTCAGAGGCTCTAAGCCGACTCGTTGGGGGAGCCGATGCAGAGGAAGGCCCTAGCGCAGGCCCCGCCCTTGCCCTTCCCAGCACCGCCCTCGGGTTCGAGGGATGGAGACAGGGCGCGGGGTGCTGCGGGACCGGTCCTGCTGAGCATCTTCGGGTACACGACTGTCTTCCCATGAAGAACCAGCCATCACTGAGCCCAAAGAACTTCTGCCTTACAGATTGACTCTCTAGGCTTTCCGTTTCCCTTCCAGCAGGGAGGGTGGAACTTCCTGTTTTCTCCCCTAGGAACTTCCGGAAAGTACTGCTGGTTTGAAAACAAGTCGACACGCAGAGCCGCCGGCCATTCGAGGAAAAACAGAGAATGTGAATTAAGGTCTCTAGCCAAGGCAATTGTGAAATCTTTGTTTTTCGGTTATGGTGTTCTGTGCTCCATCCAGTGTAGTCGCCCTGGGAACCGCCGGAAGTGCCTCAACGGAGAGACAGGAAGTCCCGCCTCTTCCTCCCAGAGGGAAGACGGTGAGCCGGAGGAGTCAGTCAGAGGGCCTAGCAGGAGCGATTTCCCCGACAAACAGGTGAGTTATTCTCCGGCGGGGCGGGGGGT
>NW_021604634.1:4407598-4420974 GCF_004785775.1 Grammomys surdaster | reverse complement strand
CGGCGCCGCGGCGGCCTCGCGCCCTCTCCGGCCCCTCGGGCACGGATTTGCCCTTGGCTGGCGCGTTGACAGCCTTGCTCAGAGTCTCTGCGCGGCCTTGGGCTTCGAGATCTGGCCGTTCTCCTCTTCGTCTCAGGGAGCACGTTTGCTTCCGCAGCCGTAGCGCTACCCCGCGTCCGCTCAGAGGGACAGGCTTCCCTCGGAGGCTGCGGGCCGCCCGCTTCAGTGCGCTCGGCTTCCCTGCCTAAGCCGCTGCCACTCGCGCTTCTTCCGTTACGCCATGCTGGTGACAGGGAGCCCATGACGGAAAGGGAGCTTCCTGCTCTACGTGACTGTCGGGTCACTGGCCGCTGCGCCGGCAGTGGGCAGTCTGCCCCTTCCCACACACCTCCGGGTCCTCAGGAGCACCGGGTGGCGGTGCTTCCCTCTGTCTGATCAGTCTGCTGGGCGTTGGGAACAGTAGTTGCTGACCCCTGTTGGTTGTGTTGGGTTTTGAGTGGCCCGTTTATATGAGGAGTTCTGGAATAGGACCCCTTGGTGGAGCTAGAATCTGTGAGCACATCGACACACACACACACACGGAATTTCTTACGGGCGGTCATATTTAATGCTACATGACTTGAGTGAGAACTTTTTAGCCTATACTTTACAGGGCTGGTCACAGTGTGTGCCTTATTAGTGGGACGACAGTCCATTTGGAAACATACTGCTTGAAAAATATTTGAAGATCTCCTGTTAGTTGGACATACTCTGCATAGTTCATAAAGCAAGGCAGCCTTGTTTAGTAGCAGTTACTCTCAATGTACAAACATCTGTTTAATAACCTGGACGAAACTAATGTCCACATTCAAATGTTTCCTTTTAAGTCTTGTTACAAGTAGGACTTTAAGTCAGTCAAAACTTATCACTACAGTTGACACCCAAGAACTGAGTTCACTGTACCACCTTGCCCTCAGAGAATACTGTGTCAACACTAGATTGTACTGCCAAACTGTACAAACTCTCTTGTATAGCAGACATAATAATTGTTTACAACACTGGTTCCATTAAAATTATTCTTATCGAGGAAACATTATTTATTTATTTATTTATTTATTTATTTGAGACAGGGTCTCTCTCTGTAGCCCTGGCTGTCCTGGAACTCACTCTGTAGACAAGGCTGGTCTCGAACTCAGAAATCCACCTGCCTCTGCCTCCCAAGTGCTGGGATTAAAGGCATGCACCACCACTGCCTGGCAGAGGAAACATTTTTTAAACTTTTTTTTTTTTGATTTGTAGAAAAGTTGCAGGGTGGCACAAAGAGTGAATTTGGTACTAAACCAGTGTCTCCACTCAAAAATCAGCACTTCCTGCTTGTGCCAGCCATCATTCTAGGTGCTGGAAAAGGTGATTTTGAGATCTGATTTAGGAGGCACCTATTTTAAAAAATGTGCTAGATCAGAGATCTGGAAGTACAGAGGAAATTATACCTACTTGCCTGTCGGAGTGGTGAAACCTTGCAGAAAATAACACTTGAGTTTGGTGGCAGGGGTTAGTAGGTATGTACTTTTGTCAAAGGGTGGTTTTCCCAAAAGGACTGCTTTTCTTACTGGAGGAAAACTCTGGTGAAATAGAATCCTAATTTTTTTTCTCTCCTTTAAAAAAGTTGTTTTCTAATTAGGTGATGGAAAAAAATCCCAGTATGTAAATTCATGAATGAATGAAGCTGTGCAGCTCCATGTGGTTCTTTGATACTCAGTGTCAAGTCAGTGTCAGTGACAGTGGATGTTTCCAAATGCAAGTTGGTGGTTCAATACAAAGTTATCTTCCCTGCTGTGGAGTTTATACAGACCACTGGCCTGCTTGCTCTGTGCTAGCCATTGCACTAAGTAAACTGATGGATGGGTAGTAGAGGACTAAGCTACTAACTGGCATTGGCAGTACAGTCTAGTGCTGACACAGCATTCTCTGAGGGCAAGGTGTGCGGTGCCACTCAGTTCTTGAGTGTCAACTGTAGGGATGGATTTTGACTGATTTAAACAGAAGATATCCTGGAAGATAGTAGATAGCTTTCAGAATGAAAGGGGCAGGCTGGAGAAATGTGTTTGAAGAGAGACTGGCTGTTTGAAGTTCTAGCACAAGCCACATCCCATATGTAGTCTGGTTAGAATTTTGCTGCTGACAAAGTCACCACTGGAGAAAGCTGCTACCTTTGTTGATAGACTCTTGAGTCCCTTCTGCCCCAGGAAAAGAACCTTTTTGTGTCTCTGCATCTTTGTGATCTTCTAAGTGAGCACATAAAATTGGCCAAACTCTTGTTTCCAGGGACTAGAGAGAAGCAGGATTTTCTTTGGCACAATTCTTACAGCAATGAATTCCTTCAAAATAGGGGGGTAACTTCTAAAGTAAAAAAGTTTAGCAGGACTTGTTACTACTTAGTTTGCTGGATTTAAAAACTGGTGAAGCCGGGAGATGTGACATTTCAAGTGTTGGCCGATCTTTACAGCTTTTGTGCATCCTTCAGCATTTGAACGTATTGAAAGTATTGAGTCAAGGTGGCGACAGGTGGTACCTGCTATGGTTGCATGTCTTGTCCAGGCCCCAGGGAGTGGGACCTTTAGCTCTCTGTGTTGTAGTTTTTGGGTGGGTATAGGAACCTGATTTCTCTGCTCTTAGCAGCAACTGTCATTGCATTTTCTGGGTGCCATAGTGTCATAGTTACTGTTCTTTTGCTGTGAAGAGGCACAGTGGCAGCTTATAAAAGAAACCATTTAATTAGGGACTTACAGTTTTAGAAGGTTAGTCTGTGATCATCATGCCTGGAATCCATGATGGGAGTATGTGTGCATGCTTATCCAAGATCTGCAAGTTCCAGGCAGAAAGAGAGCAAGACCAGGCTTGGTCTGGGGTGTTGAAACTTCAAAGCCTGTCTGCGGGGACACAGCTCTAAAGTGGAATCTTAAGGGTTCTTTGGAAAGTCAGGTGTGTTAGATGGTGTTTTGCTAAGGCAGACTCACATTTAGCTGAAGCAGACACAGGTGAAAGGAGGTTCTGCTAAAACAAGCATGTGAAAGGACACAGGATGAAGGATTCTTTGCTGACAACATACATGTCGTTATGCCTCACATTTTGTAGTTGAACTCCATTTGTCAGGACTCCAAAGAGAGAAACTCGCCAGAAAACTTCTGGTGATGTGCTACAGTTTGTTGCTGCTTCCTTGCACTCAGGCTGATTAACAGAATGATGTCAGCTGACACAGACTCAAGTGCTGAGACAAGACCGTGGAGGACACATGATGTTTGGAGGGAGTATAAATAGGCCCAATGGGCAGTGACTGAGGCTGAGCTTGGCTTGCTTACAAAGCTAAATGCTTCTTGGTCTCATGTCTTCACTGATCTTCAGTTTTGCTAAGGGAGACACAGCCAAGAACATCTCCTGTCATTCCTACTGGTCTGTCCTACTAACTTGTGTTGATTTGCCTGAGGCCTGGCAGTTCCTGCTAAGTTGTGCCACCATTACTACTATCCTGAGACCGCCAAACTAAACTACTGGTATATCTGTGAAGTGTTTGTGAGTGGATTGAGCTGGCATTACTGACCTGTGAACTAAACTACGGATTTCCAGACAACACAGATGGGAGTTGCTCAAAAGAACCATTTCTAAACAGATCCACTTCCCCCCATATCCTTTGTCTTCTACTACCCCCAGTGGATGGTGGACTATAAGAGAGGTTAAAATATTAAAAAACCCTCATTAAAAGTAGGCTTTGAAAAAATTAAAGTTACATACCTCTTCCAACAAGGCCATGCCTCCCACTTGTTCCTTGGAGTCTTACCAGTGAGTAAAACTTAGGACAATCATGGTGTACCTTGTTGTGCTTCTCTTTAATGGTGTTGACCTCTTTAATGATTATAGTATTTTTCTGTCCTTGTTTTGTCCACAACTTGAAAGGCGTTCTTACCCCTCTCTTAGCGAGATTGCCTGTTTTTCCTGCATTGTTTTCAGAATATAGGCAAACTACAGTAGATGTTTTTGCCAGAATGTTAATGGCAATATCCAATAGGACACATGTTCTCCTCTGCAAGGCCACGAATGAAGTCTACTTTCTGCATATCTGTTAACATTCTGGTTTTTAAATGTCCTAGAAAAACTGCCTGTTACTCTCTGTATGTAACATTTGAGAGAGATTTTTTTGTATTAACTTTCACAAAATACCTGACAGAAGCTCCCCAGGGGAGAAGTTTATTAGCTTATTGTTTCAGGGAGCTGAAAGGAAAGAAAGTATGGTGAGATTCATGGCACAGCTCATAGAGTTAGAGAATTGAAAGGACAGTGTGGTGGAGCTCACACAGTACAGGGAATGTACTGTGGACTAGGAAGCAGAGAAGACAAGTTGGAACCAAAGGTAAAACTTGGAAATGTCTGCTCCTGGTGATCTTTTGCCCAGTAGTCTCTACTTCCTAAAGCATTTACAAGTTTCAAAATAAGGCCACAAGCTGGCACCAAGAGATAAAAACAAGCATGTGGGGACATTTCAGATTCAACTATAACACAGCCCTTATCTTATGTGTATATATCTTTATTAAAGATTTCTTTTGGTGAAAAGTGACTTTGTTTTTTTTTGTTATTCTACAATTATACTGTCTGACTATTGTAATTAGATTATGCTTCCAGCAGCTCTGTTTAACTATCCATTGTAACTACCTACAGTACAACCGAGATGTAGCTGCAAAGAAGACAGGAGTTGATGGCCATTTCAAAGTATAAAGGGATTTACAGCCTCTATAATTACATTCAGAATTTTCCTACATGTGGCTCTGGAGGAGGAATCTTGGGGAGAGGGTGGACATGGGTGGATGGTCCCCAACACGAGGTTTCATTTCTCCTTTTTAGCATTATTGCTTTTATGTACATGCTTATTTTCTCATGTAATGTTATTTTTTAATAATTTGGCTCTCTTGTGTGTACCCAAGACAGAAGTTTCTGAAATAATAAGGACTTAGTACTAAGAAATAATAAAAAGTAATAAGAACATAGAATTCAATGGAAATAACAACAATAATGTTTTGAGATCTTAGTTTGTATAAACACTTTTCATAATCTCATTTAATATCCAGCATATTCTTTGAGTTGTGTACTACATTTTATTGACTATGGTGCACTCAATTTAGGGTAAGCAGTTTGTGCAATGCTATGCAGCTCTTAAATGGTGTTGCTGGGATTCCAGTCAAGGCAGTGTGACTACATAGCCCCTATTTGTAGTTGCTAAGCCAGCATATTGACTTCCATTACATGTGAACATTTACTCATCTAACAGTTAACTTTGTTTTTAACTGTTAAGGCCTCAGGTGTCTGATTGTAAACATTTTGCTCCCAGAGAGTCTATAGTCTTGTTATCAAACATATTGTTGTATGGTAGAACCCAAGAGGAGGTAGGTTAAGTTTATGGCAGGATTTAGGAGGGAGATTTGTGAAGTACATGATACCCTTAAAGAAGGCAGGATATTCTAGGAGACTGTCAGGGTAGCTGAGCAGAGCCCTGGGAAATGCAATGATCAGAAGCAAGGCTCAAGTTGTCAAGAGCCTTACAGGCTTGCTTACACTACTTTCATGCCTTAAAATTATAGTTTATATGCGTGCTTATTAGCAAATAGGAACTTATCATGGGATGTATCTAATTTATGTAATTAGAAACAGTCATGTACAGGTTAATAGAAGACTTAAATATTGAAGGTGAAACTAGAATGTTTAGAAGATAATCCAGGGCAATAATTGTATGATTGATATTCTTGAATCAGTCACAAAAGATACAAGGGAAAAGAGTATGCGTGACAGTGTTAGGATGGATGACGGTATGTGAAGCAGACCCATCTAGAAATGATCAGACAGAATTGAATTTGTCAACACATATTACTGGCAAAAGGCTAAAACTATCCTGATGGGCAAGCAGTACATGCCAGTAAGAATAGGAAACCAGGGCTAGGGAGATGGCAGGTAAAAGTGATATCTGCTGAAGCCTGATGAGCCATGTGAAGAATCAGGACAAATTGGTGCACGTCTGTAATCCCAGTCTCCTGCAGTGAGGTGGACAGCAGACAGGAGAACTGCTAGGAAAGCTTGCAGATTGGCTAGCCAGGAAAACAACCCAGTAGCAGAAGCAGGTGGAAGGTGAGAACTGACTTCCCAAGATGCTGTCTAACCTCTATACATAGGTGCCCATTCTCTCCTCTTCCACCCAACATGAACCTAAAAATGATGATTAGTATCAATATCAACTAGGAAGACTATGTGTAATTCTTTAACATATTTTTTTAATTTATGTATGTATGATCATTTTGTGTGTATGTATGCTGCAGGCCAGAAGAGGGCATCAGATCTCATTATAGATGGTTGTAAGCCACCTCGTGGGTGCTGGGAATTGAACTCAGGAAGAACAGCCAGCGCTCGTAACTGCTGAGCCATCTTTCCAGCCCCTGGTGTGTAATTTGTACATTAGGTTGGCAACAATGTAAAAGGACTGAAAATATTATTGGGAGGGCAGAAAACAAGCAATACTTAAGTAAGGCAAGGATTGTAATTGTAAACTGGTAGTGATGGGACTGTATGCATTCTGATTCATTAATTCTCCTGAGTCTTTGTTGTTTTTGTTGATAACTTGTCCTGTAGCCTTGACTGACCTTGAACTTGAAATCCCACCTCCACCACCTGAGTGTTCACATTACTGCTCTTAGTCTTCACTTCACAGTGGTGCTAAGATGTTTTCCATCGTTCATGGAGATTTGATGGGTTTTTTTTTTTTTGTTTGTTTGTTTTTTTTTTTTGAGACCGGATCTTACTATATAGCCCTGACTGGTCTGGAACTTTGTATGTAGACCAGACCGCAGAGATCTCTGTCTGCCTGTATCCCAAGTTCTGGGCTAAAGGCTTGGGCCATTAAACCCTGTGATGGTAATATTTGAAAAATGTTGCCCCAGGGAAATTTACCTGAGTGCCTGGAGACAAGTACTAAAGGAAAGCCTTAACCAAGTGTGTTGTGCACTGCTACAATCCCAGCTGCTCTAGAGCCAGAGGGGACAATTACAGGCTTGGTACTAGCCATACTTTACTACTTTGATAACCTTGACTACCTAGAGGGAAGATCCTCTCTCAAACTAAAGGAACATAAATATAGAGGGAAACAAAGTAAATGTAGAAGACTGTATATATTGTATTCTCCCCTGTCCTAACTTTTTAAAGTTCAGAAACACAAAGAATGAAGTTGCATTATTGTTAAGAATATAGACAATTAATGAAAAGCAGTAAGGTTTGAGATGTAGCTTTCTGGGTTGTGCTCGTATAGCATATGCAAAGCATTGGATCCATACTCAGCACTAAAAAAGGAAACACCAAAAAAACCAAAGGCAAAAAGGAGTGAAGTTAGTTACACTTTGTAATAAGAGCAAAGTGGGGAGTGAAGGTCTATGGAAGGACTCTGTGGTAACACATTGTGTTTGTGACTTGGTATCTACTTCAGGTCTTAGATCATTTCTGACTTGCACACCTACCTTTCTGTGTGAGTACTGTTAATGTTTATATGAAAAAGATAAGCTGAAGATGAAGATGGGATTTTGAAGTGTGAGAGATCCTGACTCCTAAGTGCTGTTAGGAAAAACTGGTTTTGATGATTTTGTTGGTTAATTTTCCTGAGCACTTATTCTATTTCAGGCACTGGTCTGAGCACATTACTGCCAAGTTTATGTGCCACTAAACAACTGATTTTTCTCTGGCAGCAAGCTTTATTACCATCCCTGCCTTACACAGAGTTTGCCCTTGGACAGGGTTATAAGGGGTCGAACAGTCCAGCTGTTCAATGCCATGGAGATTTAAAGGAAAAATAAATCATGCACAGATAGGCAAACCAAGCAAAAGTCAGGTCAAGATAGGAATGACTGGTGAGGAGTGTTCTTCATTTCTTTTGAAGTTACTCTTTACCTTTATGGGTTTGTTTTCAGAGAAATACATGTCTTTATCATTCTTTTTTTTTTTTTTTTTTTTTTCGAGACAGGGTTTCTCTGTGTAGCCCTGGCTGTCCTGGAACTCACTCTGTAGACCAGGCTGGCCTAGAACCCAGAAATCCGTCTGCCTCTGCCTCCAAAGTGCTGGGATTACAGGCATGCGCCACCGCCGCCCAGCTGTCTTTATCATTCTAGCAGATCACAGACTTCCTCAGCTTTCTGTCTAGGTCATTGGAAAGTGGTAGGTAATGTCATTCTCTATAGGTTGGCTGTAGACAGTTTGTTGACTAAAGGGGCCATTTTTGGGAAATCAACACTTGCCAGTTTTCCCCTTGATTTTGATAGCCTTGTTTTCCTTTGTCTTATTAAAATCCACACTAGGGATTTTGTTTTATAACCATCAGCTAAACCGTATTAAGCTGTCATGGTATCACTGCCACCACTCTGAAAGTTATGTAGGTGGAAGAGAATTGTGTTTTCAGCATCTCCTTGTATCAAATCAAGTGCACTTCAGAACCAAGAAGCACTACTGTATTTATTTGGTAACCAAAGTGCTAAAATTGTAAATATCTTGAGATCTGTCAAGCATTTGCAATTAGGAGATGTGATAGTTTCTGACAGACTCAGTCCCTTATCAAGAACGTGACAGACCATCAGAGATCTTTCATGACAGAGTTGTCTACATTTAAGACACAAGTGAACACAGGTGATCCCTTCTAGGTGTACGCAGAGTCTATATGCAAGTATGTATAGGTTCATGTAGAGTGTTGGACCCTAAGATCCAAACTGAGAAGACATGCTCCCACAGAAACACTCACAGATGGGGGTTCCTCCTGTCCAATGCAAAAGCAAGAGGTTTATTGATCCAGTGCACTGGGGTTGCCCCGCAGGCTAAAGGAACCCCGAACTAAAGCTAAGAGCAGTTTTTATACAGTTTTCATAGGGCTTACGAGGGCAGTTTTACAATCACCTCTTAGACAATGCTAACCAAAAAGGCTGTCCACAAACAGCCGCTCCCACGCCCGGTTTCCTGGCAACTCATATTTGCACATTATCTTGGGACAATGAGTGTTAGCTAAGTCTATCTTACCGTAGCTCCTGTTTACCCAGGTTTATTGCCCTAAGGGCCCAGTTTCATAATAACCTTTTAATTGTCTTATCTTAGGCCCTTCTCCTGGAATGTGTATGTAAGTCTTTGGAATATGCTTCTCCTAGAATGTGTCTCTGGAGAAGTTAGGAGATTCCTTCTTAGAGTACATGTAGGATATGTTGGGCTTTAAAAACAGCAGTGTCAGGCACTCGGGCTCTTGTTTTGCCAACATTTGTGAAAACTAGGTAGTCTCCATGCTCTAATTCTGAATACTTTGCGGCTTGCTTGGTGGTCATACTTCTCTTTTGTTTCCTCTTAGACAGTGCATCTTTTTCTTTTCTTTTAGTAAAAATAGTCTTCAACAAAGCTAGGTAAGGTGATTAGCGTGGTAGGGAAAGTGGACTGCAGGCTGTGTGGCAGTAGTTTAATTTTCAAGTGTAACTCAGGCTCAGCATGCTCTTCATAACTAATTGTTATGTAGAGAGAACCCCATGACTATAACTGGAACTGTGGTTGAATTCTAGAAACAGTAACAGCCACTTCTTTGGAAATACACAGTTCATTAATGGTATCTGCTGATTGTGACTTATGGAGCAGAATTTGAGGCATATTGGATCAATTATTTTTCAATGAAGAATATCAGTTAAAGAAGTGCATGCTAATTTAAACTATAATTATAAGACCATTAGAATTTAAAGTAAGGTGGTAATGCAGTTTTAAAAATAGCTTAGAAATTTTAGGTCATTGAAGGAAGGAAATAGAAATGACAGTCTTTCTAAAATAAGATCAAGTGGTTTTCATTAAGAACCTTCAGAAACGGGATCTGGTATCTTTTATGTATTTATTATGACACCAGGGCAATGCTTGCTAAAAGTATGGCATTGGAAGTAATTTTGTATAGCAAATTATGGTTCAGACAAGTTTCTTTGGAGACCTGTGTGGTAGTTTGGTGTAAATATGTTCATTATGTTTTTCTGATTGGCCGTTACCCTCAACGTAACAGTTCCTTTACAGTTCCTCTCCTTTACAGTTCTAGAGGTCAGTACTTAAACATTAAATGTATATTCATATTCCCCCCCCCCTTTCTGAAGAGTTAGGGAAGCTCAGTGGTTCCTGAGTAAAGCTCTTTTTTTTTTTTTTTTTTTTGGTTTTTCGAGACAGGGTTTCTCTGTGTAGCCCTGGCTGTCCTGGAACTCACTCTGTAGACCAGGCTAGCCTCGAACTCTTGAACTCAGAAATCCGCCTGCCTCTGCCTCCCAAGTGCTGGGATTACAGGCGTGGGCCACCACTGCCTGGCCTGAGTAAAGCTCTTAAGTACCACCCAGAAAACACTTTGAAAGTATAGGTTTTCTGCTACAGAACAGGCTTTTTAAATTCCGAATCTCTCCCTGGAATTTCATACCTTTGCTCTCTAGCTATGTTTGTAAAGGATGGATTGGTATTGATGCCAGAAGACAAAAGCACAACACATCCAGATAAAGGTCTATTTAGGCTTTGTGGTTACGTGTCTGTGTTCATAATGCAGATGCCTGTAGAGCTAAGAGGATACAAGACTTTGTGAACTGTTGTTGCTAGCAACCAAACGAGGGTGGTCCTCAAGAGTAATTGTTCTCTTTACTGTGAGAACTGATTGGTGGTGTTTTTCATTATTTCAATTTTAGTCTTTCCAGTCCTTTTAGTAAGTTTGACTCTTGGTATAAGTTAATGCTTATTTTCCTCTAAAAGCATCTATATTATCAATTGAAGTTTTTCTAAGCATTATTTTACTTTTTATGTGCATATATATGTGTCTCTGTGTGTGGTATGTGATGGTGCCCTCAAAGGCAAGACAGTGTTGTGAAGAGCTATATACACCATGTTATAAAGTTACTCTGTTCTTCCAGGCTTCTCATTTGTTTTTTTAAGTGTAAAAGTAACTTTTTGCTATATGTGTGGTATCAGAGGCTTGCTACTGAATAAATTCATCCTTTCTAGTTTTTCTGAGCTCTAACTGGCTGATTCAACTCAGATACTCTGGCCTAAATTCCTCTCCAAGTTGACTAATTCAGTCTGGCTTTTCTTGGCTTCTGAATTGCTCTATTTGGCCTCAAACTAATTCTGGCAGTTTGTTCTAATCTTCTGGCTCCTTCTCATTTTCTGGCTCGTTTTATCTTCACCTGCAGTCTGTCTCTCTAAAATTATCCTGCTAAAACTATCTCCTCTGACCTGCATGGAAAAGCATGAACTTACAAACTAACAAACTCAACTCCACTGCACTGACTGACTGGAACTCAACTGTACTCCCTTCTGAGCTGACTAAACTCCACTGCATTGAACTCAGATGACTGTGCTCTCTCTAGGTTGCTCTCCCTTTCGTGCCCCCCTCTCCCTCTTCGTCTCTCCCTCTCTCCTTCTACCTCTCCCCTCCTTCCCCCTACACTGTTCTCTTTAGTCACCTTTTCCCTCTACTTGTGAGAGAGTTGGGCATATCCTGTCTCTCACTAAGTCTGTTCAAGCCTTCTCTGATTTGCCACTCAATTACATATCACTTTCAAACATGGCTGCTTCCTTCTGCAAACTATATCTTCATTTTTGGGGAGATTAAAGATGTGTACTAAGGGTATATCTGTATTACAGCCATGTGATCCCTTGCCAGAGCAGCAATGTTGCTGGATTAAGATTCTTCTATATTTTAGTTTTTATTTGAGAACTATTCTAAATTTAATAGAAAAATGTGAGAATGAACTTAGAACATTTTCTAGGATACCTGTCTATGTAAGTTTTACAGTGATTTATCTGTTGTCAGTTTGCACGCTCTCCTCCTGCTTTGTTCTGTTGGAGATAAAATTCAGGGCCTTGTGCATGTTAGACAGATCTCTGGCCCTGCCGTCTTGTTTTCTCATTTTGTCTTTTTTTCCCCTAAACATCTAGTCTTCATATACACATGTTCCTCCTCTGTATGTGTGTCTAAATCCAGCCCCACATATGTATGTATCAAAACCCTTTGCTCAGGAGCACTCAATTGATAACCTCTTAAGAACAGACATATTCTTAACTGGGCAAGATGTTGCTTTCCTTTAATGCCAGTATTTTGAGAGACAGAAGTAGGAGGATCTCTATGCGTTCCTGGATAGCTATGCCTACATAGTGAGACCCTGCCTCAAAAAAAAGCCGAACCAAACCACTAGAAATCTAATAGAGATGCCCCTTTGCATTACTGCAGTAGTCTTAGCAGATTTGTAAATGTACATAGACAGTTATTGTGAGTTGACATAAAATGTCTTTATTACATTTATCATTGCCAGCACAGGATCTAGTCTTCAGACATTATATATAGTCTTCTTAGCCTGCTTCCATAATCTGTCTTTCATGACATTGAGGTTTTGAGGCTGGCGGGCCTTCTCGCCATTTTGTTTCTTTAAACAAAACACTCCTGGGGTTGTGCTTGTTTGTTGTTTTCTCTTAGTCAGAGGCTTTGTATTGGCTGATGTGAAGCATGGGTGATGGGAGGCTATCATGATGCCACAGCCTGGGGTACACAGTGTCCATCTGCCCTCCATAGAAGATGCTTGTTTTATCACCCAGCCAAGATAGTACCATTTATTCTTTCCCACTTCACAATTACTAAATTGTATTTTATTTTCTTACCTTGGAACTAATCAGTGGTTTGTGGAGAGACAGTTTAAACATCACACAAACATTGTGTCCCATATAAATATTGTTCCAGGCTTAGTTCTGTTGATGAATCTTTTCTTTTTTTTTCTTTTTTTCTTTTTTCTTTTTCTTTTTTTTTGGTTTTTCGAGACATGGTTTCTCTGTGTAGCCCTAGCTGTCCTGGAACTCACTCTGTAGACCAGTCTGGCCTTGAACCCAGAAATCCACCTGCCTCTGCCTCCCAAGTGCTGGGACTAAAGGCGTGGGCCACCACCTCCCGGCTTGATGAATCTTTTCTGATACATTTTTTGTCAATATAACTTTCTCTTTGTAGCACTTCTTTGTGTTTGCCCATTGTCCCTGTATCCTAAAGGGAGCTGACCTTTAGACCCCTTTGCCTTACCTTTACTACATCTCTCTTATCTATCAGTTCACTTACCCATCTTTTCATCCATCCATCCATCCATCCATCCATCCATCCATCCATCCATCTATCCATCCATCGTTCCTTTGTCAAGTCATTGGAATACATTGTTCACTTAGATTTTTAACAAGTTGATAGTGCTTATTTTTTTATTTTTTTTTTTATTTATTTATTTTTTTGTTTTTTGAGACAGGTTTTCTCTGTGTAGTCCTGGCTGTCCTGGAACTCACTCTGTAGACCAGGCTAGCCTCGAACT
>NW_021604634.1:4378503-4407588 GCF_004785775.1 Grammomys surdaster | reverse complement strand
AGAAATCTGCCTGCCTCTGCCTCCCAAGTGCTGGGATTAAAGGCGTGAGCCACCACCACCCGGCAAGTACTTGTGTTCTTTTGATAGCACTCATCATTTTCTATTATTTCAATAATGGGAAGCAACTTTTTTTCTTAAGCCTCACATTTAGTCAACTCCTTTCCTAAAGGATATTTTGGAAAGTATAGAAAAAAATGCTAGAATTTAGAGAAAAGAATTACCTATAATTTCACCACTGAGAGGAAAAAATTAACCTTATTATATAAATGGACTTTAGTAGAACTATATTCATTTAAAAATTTAATGCTGAACATTTTCTACTTTCTAAATATACTTTCTTAACACTTAGATCTTTGGTACCTAATAATTTATATTCCAAATGTCTTGAAGCTTGATAGTTTTATATGGTGTGTTAGCTTATTGACATCTGGAATTACAGTGTTTTCCAGATTTCTTCCAAAATTAGTAGTTCCAGTCTTTTTTCCCTGCAGTTCTTTGTGCTCCATCTCTTCTCCCAGACCTGACAGGTTTAAGCAAGAGCAGTGTTATACTCCTTTCCCTCTGTCGCTTTTGTTTTTGGTACAGTTCCTCAGGTTTATATTTTCAAAATCTCAATTTTCTATTTTTTCTGCTTCAGTTAGAAACAAAACCTATTACTAAGAATATAGTGTTTGAGTGCCTAGTAGCTCATCTTCGAAAGGGATTTTTGATTGAATTTAGGAATCTTAGTCTTTCCTTCTTGTGTTACAACAAGGAAGCTGAAACTGCCTGGTGTCTTCCAGCTGACTTGGCACAGTTGAGTTAAAAGCAAAGACCGTCTCTTTGTAGCTTAGTGTTCCTTTTCATGAGTGTTAAAAATTTGACTGTAATGTTTCTTTAATTTTGTGCTGCCATATCTTCCACTCTCCTCAGAATTCATACATAATATGTTTCATCTTCTTGGTTTTGAAAAAGAAGGGAGAATTTAAGGAACATAATCTAACTTTTTTCATGGAATAATTTTTTTAAATGACTATATTATAAATTCTTGAAAATCCAGGGTTTAATGGAAACACTTAATGAGAAAAGAGGGGCTCCATCACACGTAACCTCCCCACCTCTGTTTTTAGTGAATAGACCGTTTAACTAAATTAAGTAAAGGACATAAATTCTGTTGTTTCAGTTTTAATATTTCATGACTGATTTTATAGATGAAATTATATTTTACAATAAATAGGAAGAAGAATTTATACAGCCTGTTCTGGTTGATGTGAAACAGCAAATCCCATTTCTCTGTAGCTGTAAAGAAAATTCATTATAATGTCTTTAGTTGTAAGAGATGGTTTCATTGTGATTAGTTACACTGATAATAAAACAACCTTTTCAGATACCATGAGACACACTGGTAACTCATGATTTTAACGACATTGAGTTTTTCTCATTTTTTACTCAGAGTCATCACGCCTTTACCTTATCCCTTTTATTTCTGGTCCAGTAATTTCTTTTCTTAAAAACTAGATGGAAATACTACCAAATTATTGATTTTAAAAATGCCTTTAAAAAGATAGATTGAATTTTAACTTTCTGTGGAGAATTTTTCTGAGTATGAAACATATTTGTCTGAGATAGCTGATATAAAGTTGTCATAAAGTTAATTTAATGACTGGATTGTTTTAATGTATTTAGAAAGTAGTACTTTAAATATGAAAGGATTTAACAAAGGGCAGGTGTGAAGGATGAACTAATTATATAGTATCTGCTTACCAAGTATGTGGTCAGTCTATCTCCATAAGTAGTAGTTTAAGAATGGAAGTTTAGGATTATGGTAGGATTATAGTGTACCTGCTCTGTTTTGTCGCTGAGCTTTGATCCTGATCATTATGGCATTTTAGTATTGTTTTAATGCTAGTTTAAGCACTACACAAATGTTTGAACTTTTAACTTGCAGGCAAAATTGAATTAGATATTGAAATATTTACATGGTTTTCCTCTGGAATAGAAATAAAATTCTGGTGTAATTTGGGTGAGAATTCTAGTTTCTTCTGATCCCTAGGCTTGGGAGTGTGTGATTCTAGTTTCCTTATCTTTAAATGTTCTTAGACTCTGTCTGGAAGAAGGTTCTTTAAAGATTTATTTTTATTCTTAAATTATGTGTAGTAGGTTTGTCAGAATGTGGGTTTGTGCAACAGAGGTTTATGTAGAGGATAGAGGTATTCCTTGGAGTTGGAGTTATGTGATGTTCGGTTTTAACCCACTTGATGTAGTGGGTGCTAGGAACTAAACTTGGATCCTTGATTCGTCTTTTCAGCACTGGAGTCATCCTTATTGTTGTTTCCTCCTCCTCTTCCTTCTTTAGAGCTAGAATTTGTTTGATGACTGTATGCTGAGCGACTGGCTCTATATCCCCTAAGCTTGAATGCTTTCCAGTACCAGTAGGTTTAAAGTTAACTGTATAGTGACAGTAACCGATGGACTATGTATGACCTCAGACACTATGACCTGTGTTCCCCATATGGATTGCTCCTCCAGTTTGGGCATGCTAAATTTCTGACTCTAACTAGAAAGGAATTCCTACTGCTGGTACCTCTGAGGCAAGCTGTTGGCTCAGTAGATGTCAGAGGCAGAATGATCCATCCCCAATCAGTATATTTTTCAGGATATAGTAAGACATTTCCTTTATGCTGTATGAATCTGAAACTTAAGGTTGCTCTACCTCATCGATTTATTAGATAATTCTTTAGTAACTCTTGATTTAGTTTAATTTTTGGTCATAAGGGATACCAGATTTCATTTTTGGTAGTAGGAGAGATAAATGTAAATATCATTTTATTATAGTTCTAAAGTAAGTGGAGAGGCATTCTGCCCTGATAAGGTATTTCATGTGACTGATACCATTAGGACCTTCTCTGGTGTGCCTCAGTACTGCTGTGCTAGTACAGAAGCCTCCTGTTAAGGTAGGAGGGAAAACATACAAATGCCAGCAAAGGAGGTGTGCTCCTGAGTCAGATCTTCATTTGAGAAGCCAAACAGAGAGAATGGCTTCCTCTTCCTGTGGGTTGGGTATACGGAGTGAGCTTGACTAGGAGCTCTGGTTTCAGACCTCTTGTGTGGCTACAGTGAGATTTTTGTAGGAGTTATCATCCGAAGGCCTAATGACTCAGGGTAGATGGTCTGCTACTAAGGTAATTTCTTGGCAATTTGAGAGAGCCTCCAGTTTTTCACTGACTTTGGGGAAGAGGCCTAACATGTTTTCCTATGGGCCTCTACCAGACTGTGCAGGTATTCCTGCTGTATCCTGTGGGTCCTCCTTGAAGTCATGATCCTTGGAGGGAGGACTGGTGGGAAGCATGGCTGCTTTGGGACTGAGTCCAGGGAGAATACACTCACTTTTAGTGTTCTTGCTTTCTTAGATGAGTTTGCTAAGTGCACTATACTGATAGGGAACTAAGCCTTTTGAAATAGTAACAAACAATTTGTAGGTTCATTTAAATCCATCAGACACATTCTTGGGCAATTTTATAAAGAGCTTCATGTATTTGTAATTGAGGAATTGCGTTGTAGTCTCTTAGGACAGTGAGGAGGTAGAGTTGTTGGAACCCAAGTATTCATGAACTAGTTCTGTGTGAACAAAGGAGACTCTCATTTGTCCATTAATGAAAAATTGCCCCTAGAGTTACCTAATAAATGTATTTTAGTTTGTTATATTCTTGACAGAATTATTCATTCAACTTTATAACACAACTGTAGGGATTTTTCTGGTAGAATATTCTTTTGCCTTGTAGGATCAGAGACTATATTCTGTGAACTCTTTTTTTCAAATTGATGTTTGTGATAGCAGAGGCCTAGCTTGGAGGACTGGGCACATAAAGCACCTCTAGTTTCCTATCGTGCACATCAGCAGTAGAAGGCTTTCATAGACAGACTTTAGGAGTAGACTTGAAATTAGGGTAGGTGACACCATCATGATACAGGTTCAGCAAGAAGTCTAGTTTGAAATGGCAGATTGAGAGAGATACTTTCCTGTATTTTACTCAGCTGTGGCTGCTGCAGCTCCTAGTTATGTGTGTGGCCTTGTGTTTCAGGAGAAAAGAATCCTTCTTTGTAGGACTATAACTTCTAGGGCTTATGTTTGTTTGAGTTTCTCAAGGATAAAGGTCATGAGACTGTTAATTTCTGTGCACGTGTGTGTACAGGAAGGGTTAGGGGTAAGGGACTGAGACTAGGTGTAAGGAGACAGTGGGCTCTTGCACAGCCTGTGTGTCTCTGTGTGAGTGACTCAGCAGAAGTAGAATAGCTGAGTTGTCTTTATGAAACTCCACATAGAGGACAAAAGGCACACCGAGAAATGAAGACTAGTCCTTGGAATGAGTGACAAGTGAACAAGGCTAGCGCAGATGGCAGGAGGACATCAGGTGTTCTGCCTGAGGGGCAGTGAGCACTTGAAAGCCTGCATCCTGAAATGCTTCTTCCCTATCACTGCAAGAGACTTCTGGGAGAAGCGGCCACCAGGTGTCATCAGAAGGCTGCTATCGATGTGCTTTATTTTTGTTATTCAAAGGCCTGTTTCTTTTCTTTTTTTTTTTTGTTCATAGTATTTTTCCCTTAAAACATGAGGGATGACTAAGTTAGATACTTTAATTCTTGTTAGTTTCTAGATGATATTAACTTTATTACTAATTATAGGTAAGTTGAAATTAATAAAAAAGTGTTATATAACTTATAAATGCTTAGGGGTGTGTGTGTGTGTGTGTGTGTCTCGTTGAGCTTATGTTAGGCAAGTGCTAAACCACTAAGCCACTTCAGCCCCAGTGTACATGCTTACATAACTGCGTGTTTGTGACCATCTGTGTAGATGATAATTGATGACTTGGCCTAGGAAACATAGTGCTTGAAGAGGATTGGCTTTAGTAATACATTCTGTTGCTTAAAAAAATATTCCAACTTGTGGGCTTTGGTTTCCTCCTCTCACCATGTGGGTTCCAGAGATTGCACTCTGTAATCATGTCTGGTTTGGCGGCAGCCTCCACTAAGCCATCTCTCTGTGCTTGTTTCCACCGTCTTAGTCCACATGCGTACTAAGTCTTCAGTCTTGAATCTCAGCTGAGGGAAGACTTCTAAAATTCATTTTATTTATTTTATTTTATTTTTTATAGTTTTACAAATGACAGTGTGTCAAGAAGGAGATTATACCTTTTTTTAAATTTTGTTGCTAGGAGAATCAGGGTGCTTTCAGATAATAGTAAGTTTTTAGTAAGTGTTTGTTGTATGAATGAATAAAATCTGCTTCAGAAAAATGAGCCCTTTAATGGTTGTATTCAGGTGATCTTTGAATGTTTCAAGAAAGAAGATGATCTTGTTCCCATCTCCACTGGGAATGTGATACTTGTTCTAATAACCTTTCTAATGAATTTTTAAAGCCTGTATTAGCATGAACTCTCATTTCCGCTTAATCCCTTTTACATCACTTTAAAGTACTTATTAAAACTACTCTGCACTCCTGCCCACTCCGTTTCCATTCTAGACTATAACTTAACGACTGCGGCAAACTCTTTGTGTCTCTAGATGGCTCCTGGCTCCATTGATGACCTTGAGTGTTAATTTTTTCAGAAATAGTGGCTGTGATTTGGGATGGGTTGATCAGCTGCCTGTTTTGTAAACTGCTGTGTGTGATAGAAAGCTGGCCTGTGCAGAGCTGTCTGTCCTTCATGCTCCATACATTTGTTAGAGTCTTTGGCCAATTGAGCTTCCGCTTGAAGCAGTTAACTGTTTCTACCTACTTTCTCAGCAAAGCAACAATATCCAAACCTAATTCAAAATAGTAAACTTTGACGTACCCCCCCAACCCCATGCAGATTTAATTTTCTTCAAAGATTTAATAAACTATTCAGTTAGATTGAATGGTATGTATGATTTTTGCTCATTTATCTTCTTTTTTTTTTTTGTTTTTTTTTGGATTTTCGAGACAGGGTTTCTCTGTATAGCCCTGGCTGTCCTGGAACTCACTCTGTAGACCAGGCTGGCCTCGAACTCAGAAATCCGCCTGCCTCTGCCTCCCAAGTGCTGGGATTAAAGGCGTGCGCCACCACCGCCCGGCCCTTCATTTATCTTCTTATTATATGTGGCTTTATACACATCAGGTACATTCCAGTAGAACGTGTTCTAGTAGATAATGAATTTGTATCATTGTGGAGTAGTTTGATAGGGTGGACAGTGTGTGTGTGTGTGTGTTTGTGTGTGTGTGCTGTTAGATTTTTTTGTTATTTTCATGTAATGAGATGTTGGATAATTTCATTAACCTAAAAAGCTACTGAAAAACAGCAAATGTTATGATATTTTCCCTCTTGTTTTAGGGCTTTTTGAGCCATTATATAGAATATAATTAAGAATTTCATTGTTTTGCCACTGTCTGCATTGGACTTGTGCTTGTAACATAATATGCACTCTGAACACACATCCTTCTGTTCTTTGGTGCACTGTTGATAGAATGATAAAATGAATCGCTGTGTGCCTTTACTCACTTTTAAATAATCATCAGCAGTTTGCTTTATATTCCTCATCTGGATGTTTTTGAAGTACATCCTAGACATTTTGTATTTCATTTGTAAATATGTGGGTACCAGACTTATCTTATGTGGCAAGGTAAGATAAGTTATCTTACTTATCTTCTGTCTGTCTGTCTGTCTGTCTGTCTGTCAATCTACCTATTTATCTATTGGATCTCACTGTATAGAGCTGGTTGTCCTGGAACTCACTATACAGACCACTCTGGCCTTGAACTCACAAAGATTCCCCCTTTTTTTGCCCCTCAAGTACCAGGTTTAAAGGTGTGTGCCATTATTCATTTTAGTAGTATATAAGTACCTGAAATGTTGTAGGGCTTTGGGATATATGGGTGAGTAAAATAAACCATAGTTTACATTCAGGCATTGGAGAAATAGATAATCATATGCACAAATAACCACAACAGGAAAGGTATTGATTTCATCAAAGTTTAAAGCTTCTTTTTATATAAAATATCATAAAATGAAAAATATAATAAAATGAAAAAGTAATTAAAATGAAAAGGGATAAAATACTATGGAACATATCTGACAGTTGATTTCACAGTTGGAATCCATGTGAAAATTCTGCTGCTCAATAAGAAAAAGAAAGAACCAACTTAAGAAATGAGCAAAAGACCAACAAAGCACATGAGCTGTCATTGTTGTACATACCCACTAGCATGACTGAATTTAACAGATGGACATACACTCCTGGTGGGATCTCACACATGCCACGTGGCAGTTTAATACAACTACTTTGAAATTGGTTAGTTTCTCATAAAGTTAGATCTGGTCTAGGTATTTACTTAAAAGAAATGAAAACTGTATTTGTGAAAAGACATGTATATGGATGCTGGCAAGATTTTTAATCATAGTAGCAACAAAAAGAAATAGATAAGATGTCCATCAGCAGAGTTCTGCTGTATCTATGCAGTTGGTCACACTCAGCAGTCAGCCAGACATTGAACTGGCACATGCGGCCAAGAACATCTTTCTGAGCAAAATGCAGCCAGACCCTCTTCCCCCACAATCCTTGTTATGTATGAATCCTCTCAGGAACTTCTAGGACAGACTTGCCTACCTACTGTGGAAGAATTTTAACCTGTAGTTGGGATGTAACTTGGGTGTGCTTTGGTGAGGAGTGAGGTGTGCTTCTGGAGAAGTGGACTGTAAAGGGCTTGCAGGAGACATCTTTAGGGAATATTGAGTGACAGCTCTGTATCTTAAAATCATTTTTGACAGTACTGGGTTTGAGTCTAGGGCCTCCTGCATGCCAGGTCAACACTACTGCTAAACTGTATCTGCAGCTCCAGAGCTTTGTCTTCTCACCCCTACCTTTATTCCCCTGAGACCAGGTCTCACTATGTAGCCCTTGGCTGTCCTGGAACTTACTCTGTAGACCAGGCTGGCACATAGATCAATGGGCCTCTGCCTCCCGAGTTCTGGCATTAAGGGTGTGCACCACCACTGTCCTGCCTCTAGTTCTCCACTTTTTAATAGTACTTTTGTTCATGCACATGTGTGTCACAGCCTCTGGAGGTCAGAGGGACAATTTTTTGAGGATGATGGTATTTTCTTTCCTATCATGGGGTTTCTAAGTTTGGCACTTAGGTTTGATGCCAAGTGCTTTTAACTGCTGAGACATTTTTGCCAACTCTGAGCTTGTATCTTGACAATAATATTTGTGAAGCTCCTCTGGATACCTGAGCCTCTTTGTTTTTCTTCTACCCCCATTAGCAGTGTGGGAAGCTTTTGGTTGCTCCATACCCTCATAACATTTGTTGTGATTAGCTTTTGTTTTTTTAAGACAAAGTCCTGCTGTGCTGCTCAGACTTGCCTTGCTTGACTCAAATGGCCATCATGTTTTGAACTCTCTGGTGCTGTGCTATAGGCTCCTGTGATTGAATTTCATTTCGATCTGACTTTTTGTTCATATCTATTCTAGAAGCTGGAAAACAGCATCTCATTCTGGTCCTGACTGGATTTCTCTAAGGGCTAGTGATGTATTGTTACTATTTTTTTTTCTTTCATGTGCTGTTGGCCATTTTTGTATTTCCCTTGGATAAGTTTATAACCAGATTCTTTGTTTATTTTGGAGTTGTTGTAAGAGTTCTTTGAATAGTCTAGGAGCAAATGTTTTTATCAGATATATGATTAAAAAAACACTCCTATTCCAGAGTTCTTGTTATACTTTCTAATTGGTGACCTTTATAGCATAGTGTCTTTGGAGGTTTTAATTTAGAAAAAAGTCTGACTTTTTTCTTCTGTTATTTATTTATTTGATTCTTGTCTTAGACATTATTTTTTTTTGCCTTAGATTTTTTTGTTTTTTACTTTTAAGTAAGTAAGGCTTTATTTTTATTTGTCATTTATGGAAAAAGTGGCTAAATAGTTAAAAAATGTCATTACGTTTGAGACCATGATATATTGATGACTTTTTATTAACATCAAATAAAATCACATTTGGCTAAAAATTTCAATCATAGTATAAAATAAATGGAAAATGATATGTGTTAATTTAATTAACTATCATAATGAAAAGTAAAATCAATAATATTGATTTTAAGGCATTTTATTCAGGATAATTCCCTTCTCCAAAACATACTCTGTTATTTTGTACCACTGACATTTCCCTTTACTGTTAATCTTCAAACAACACAAAAATGACTGTGAGATAAGAAAATTGATTGCCACCTGCAGGAGGAGGGCTTTTCATTGGCAAAGACTTAGGGTGAGTGGTGATCTGTGATTTGAGTATGTATGGTATCACTTAAGGTCTCCTGAGGACAGCTGTGGTAAGGCTTTGCTTTAGGGGAAGAGGCAAAGCAGATAAAGCTGAAGCATTTGGTTCTCCTTGAGAGGCCACAGAGGGAAGGCAGGGCCTCTAGACTCAGATCACCGGTTTTGTTTTCATCTGTTTCATAGAATGGGAGTAATTCGTAATTACTCCCAAACGTAATTACTCCCAAAACGTAGTTCAAAAGAAAGGCTTCTTCTTGGTTTAAAAAGAAGTCAACTGAAATCTACTATTTCAGAGAATTGAAACATAAAAACTTTTGGAAGCTGATAGAGAGTATTCCTATTTCCCCACCAAGATGCTTAGTAGTTAGTCTTCGTGAGTCAGCAGGGGTCCACAGATTTGGTTGCTGTTGTTCCTGCTGCTTCCTCTTCCACCTCCTCTTCCTTTTCCTTTTCTTCTTCTTCCTCCTCCTCTTTCTCTGTTGTAGCCTGGCTTGGCCCTGGTAGTCACTCTGTAACCTAGATTGGGACCTTGATCATAAGGCAGTCATCTTGACCTGGTTGTTGGGATTACAGGTATGAAGCACCACACATAGCAAGATTGCCTTTAGAACTTTAGACTTGTGGTCAGATTCAGTCAAGTATGAAGGTTAATTTCATCATGTTTTTCTCCTTCAGGTCCAGAGTAAGAGTTTTGTGTTTTCTTTATGTTCAAAGCTTTAATGCCATGTCTGTTTATTTCACAGGTTGTAAGCTCCAGTTAAATCCAAATTTGACAGAAGAAACATCATCAGAACTTTATTGAGAATGGATTCTGAGAACAAACATGAAAATGATGAGGATGAAAGTGTTAAGGGAGCAAAAGATCCAAGGAATGTTTCATCCCATGATGACAGTTGTGGGCCTGTATCTGATGACATAGCAAATGCCTCTGAGAATTTTACGAGCAAAAGAGTTTTTTCAGAATCGGCCAACTCCGACAGTATTACTGTAGAGGAAGACAGAAATGAACGTGCTTCCAAACGACTTAGAACAGAGGCAGTGGAGCCCGAGACAAGAGAACAGGGTGCCTGTGGGTCGGACACTGTGGAAGTTAATGTCCATTTGGCTGAAATAGAAAAGGAGGCCTTTCCTTCAAACTTCTCAGAAGGAGGCAGAGCTCTTCCCAATGTTTTCTCCTCATCCTGTGATTTTAGCACATCTGATACTCTTCCCCTGAAAGTAGATGAAGTGAAAAAGCCTGCTCAGGAAATGGTTTCCCTTGTTCCTGAAAAACACACTCCTTTTCCTCCAGAAGAAATGAGCATTAATTGTAGCTTTGGAAGTGTAGAGACAGGACTCAGGTGTGGTGTATGTGGCTGTTCATTTTCCTCTTGCTCTGCTTTGGAAAAGCATGTGGAATGTCATGTGGAACAGGGGAAGGAGCGTGCCTGCTGCCACTGTAGCCACAGAGCAGAGAGCAGCTCATCTCCTCATGTGCGTGTCAGACATGCTCACGGGGCACAGAAAGTCTTTTCCTGTGATCTCTGTGGCTTTCAGTGTGCTGAAGAAAACCTGTTGAATGCACATTATCTTGGCAAAACTCACCTTCGTCGTCAGAACCTTGCTGCTCGTGGAGGATTTGTACAGATCTTAACAAAACAATCTTTTCCTAAAAAAGCTTGTGTCATGGGAACAAAAAATGTTAGAACAAAACCAAGAGCTTCTAAACCAATTGCAAGGAATGGGGATTCAAAAGGAGTACAGAATACTGGGAACAAGTTTAAAGACTGCAGAGAAGCCCCTTCTGAAGACAGTGTTGGTAGTAGTGAGCTCCTTGTTGAAATGGTGCCGTCTAGGAAAATGTCATCAGGGGAAGCAGATGTAGTTGAGGAAAATGTTAGTTTTGGTGTAGCTCGAAATCCTGAAAATCACAACAAAAAGCTAGGTGGTTTAGTAAGCTCAGAGGGTCTTTTAAATAAATCAGAATCCACTATAAATGCTCTGCAGACGACACATGTCAGTATCAGTACCACCTCAAGGCCAAGATCTGATCGAAACCTTCTAATGTTGGGTAATAGCTTTCGCAGACGAAGTGGCACTTTTACTTTAAAGGGCCAGACAAAGAAAAGGTTTAATCTTCTAGGAATTAATAAAAGGGGTACAAATGAAACTCAGAGGATGTATATGAAGCACTTCAGAACACAGATGAGAACAAATGCACAGCCAGTACCGGAACAAATAGAGATGAGCAGAGATGTTCAAAGTTTGTGTGTGACTACCTCAGACAACCCACAAGTGATGCAGGACAAGACAGCTTCCTGCCTTTCAGGCTCCACACGGCTGGACTCCCTGCCAGTAAAGTCGGCTGACCACCAGCTCTCTGTGGAGTGTACCTGTACAGAGTGTGGTCAGATAGCTGCAAACAAGGCAGACTTCGAAATTCATGTTAAAAAGTGCCATGGAAGAGAAATGCAGTTTCATTGTCAAACTTGTGACTTTTCTAGTCCATTAAGGAGAGACTTGGAGGAACATTTACACAGTAATCAACATCAGCAAATGACACCCGTCCTCAGCTGTCAGTGTTGTTCCTTTATTTCCTTGAATGAAACGAGTCTTAGAGACCATATGAAGGAGAAGCATGACATGGGCTTTTTCTGCACCTCTTGTAATCTATTCTTGTCTGAGAAAGATGTGGAAGAACACAGAGCAACTGAGACACATAATAGTTTAGTGGTTCAACCAAAGACTGCTTCATCATTGAGTAGTGATTCTGTTTTACCTTTAAGTACTTTAGAGTCAGAAAACATGGCAGATTCTAGAGAAGACTCAGGGAAAGCAGCTCAGGAAGAACCTGTTGAGTCCAGAGCAAGCCACGGAACTGAAGCAAGGCATTCAAGTAAGCCTCAGTTTCAGTGTAAGAAGTGTTTTTATAAAACAAGGTCTTCCACTGTCCTTACGAGACACATAAAGCTTCGGCATGGTCAGGACTATCACTTTCTTTGTAAAGCTTGTAATCTTTATTCATTGAGTAAAGAAGGAATGGAGAAGCACATTAAAAGAAGCAAACATCTTGAAAATGCTAAGAAAAACAATATTGGTTTAAGTTTTGAAGAGTGCATTGAAAGAGTATGTATAGGTGCAAATGATAAAAAAGAAGAGTCCAGTGTTTCTGGATGTGGAAGGCCTGAAGGCCATGTTGGTGTTCGATTACAGGAGCATTTCCATCGTGAACAGAGTATGCTAACACCTAAGGAACTGCCACAGTCTGGTGTTAGCACCAAAGAGGATGAATTAGGCTTAGCCACTACTCCAAAGAGAGGGAGGCCCAAAGGCAGCATTTCTCGGACTTGTTCACACTGTGGACTTTTGGCCTCTAGTATTACAAATTTGACAGTGCACATCAGGCGTAAACACAGTCACCAGTATAGTTATTTGTGCAAAGTATGTAAGTATTATACTGTAACCAAAGGAGATATGGAACGTCATTGTGCTACCAAGAAACATAAAGGACGGGTAGAAATAGAAGCAAATGGGAAACAAAGTTCAGATATAATAGTTGGCCCAGAAGGGGGTAATCTTGAAGCATGTAAGAAGAACACCCCTCTAGCAGTGACTGATTCTAATGAGCAGGCTAACAAGTCAGCTAAGTTAGATATATCTACTTTAGAAAAGCCAGTGGTAGATAATGGAAATGCAGGTGATGTTGAGGCTGGAAATGTATTCCATTCTGTAGATGGAGAAGTTAGCAGTCAACTCTCTGATAAAAAGGGACAGATATCTCCAGAGACAGAGGACCCTCTACAGCATGATGACACATGTTCTCAGAGAGATGTTGCAGGTTCAAGTGACAATAAATGTCTACACTGTGAGTTCAATGCTCACTCTGCTGCTTCTCTAGAGCTGCATGTGAAAAGGAAGCATACCAAAGAATTTGAGTTTTATTGCATGGCCTGTGATTACTATGCGGTGACTCGCAGAGAGATGACTAGGCATGCTGCAACAGAGAAGCATAAACTGAAAAGGCAGTCTTACCTCAGCTCTTCTAATGTGGAAGCAGGTTCTTCAGAAATATCCAAGAACATCAGTATACTGGAGGAGGAGCATTCACAAAATTCTGAGGAATTTCAAATAAATCCACAGCAATCATCTGGCACTCTCCAATCTAGAAATCCTCCAGATTGTTCTATTTTAGATGACAATACTAATTTAGATATATCTAAAGTACTCTGTACTCCTGATTCAGTGGCAGTTGTTACTGAGCAAGAATCTAATTTTAGTGAAGATCATTCCTTTTGTGAGACCTTGCACCTTGTTAAGGACAAAAGTATGAAACCCAGGGAGATAGTGTCCCTTAACACTTCCTCTAACCACAGCTCCCCAGGCTGTGTTCAAAGTGAAAACCTAGTAAGCTCTGCTGTGGATTGTGAGACAGCAAAGAAAAACCACGACGTGTTGGATGATGTTGGTGATACAAGTACACATTGTGAAGATGAGGGAGGCAGCAGGGATGATAGTGAAGGAAAAATTCTTGACAAGTCCCCTTGCCCTGGAGACCTAGATGGGGGCCATTCAGCTGAATCCACTTCCCCTGTGGTGATGAAAATACCAAGAGAACAACTGGACCTGGATGTCGAAAGCCAGAACAAGGTTGGATGTGAACAGACTTCAGAAGATTTAAAAGATGTTCAAGCAAATCCTATTCTTGAGAATAAGGAAATTGTGATGAATTCACAACATGAAGCTGAAGTCATTTTGGAAGAGGATGCCCCAACCTCTAATGGCACAGCTGACAGTAATGATGTTTATGAAACTATAATAAGTATTGATGACAAAGAGCAAACAATGTACAGTTTTGGCAAGTTTGATTCTTCCATAATTAGAATAAAAACTGAAGATGGTGAATTGGTAGAACAGCCAGAAGAGGGTCTGATGGCGACAGCGGGCAGAGTTAGTGAGTTGCCCCTGAAAGACTGTGCTCAGGGGTTGAAGAAGAAGAAAGCTGAAGGCAGTTCTTTTGGCGAATCCACACGAATCAGATGTGATGATTGTGGTTTTTTAGCAGATGGACTGAGTGGCCTGAATGTTCATATAGCCATGAAGCATCCTACAAAAGAGAAGCACTTTCATTGTTTACTATGTGGAAAATCCTTCTATACTGAGAGCAACCTTCACCAGCATTTGGCTAGTGCTGGTCATATGAGAAATGAACAGGCCAGTGTAGAAGAGCTTCCAGAGGGAGGGGCCACCTTCAAATGTGTCAAGTGTACAGAGCCCTTTGATTCGGAACAGAATTTATTTCTGCATATTAAAGGACAGCATGAGGAATTGCTACGGGAGGTAAATAAGTACATAGTGGAAGACACTGAGCAGATCAATCGGGAGAGAGAAGAAAACCAGGGGAATGTCTGCAAGTATTGTGGGAAGATGTGTCGGAGTAGCAATTCCATGGCCTTTCTGGCTCACATTCGGACTCATACAGGTATGTAACTCTTGCAGCAAGCCCCTGTTTTCCTGTGAAGTGCAAAAGAATAAGTGAAGTTTGGACTTCGGGTCCAACCAAGTGTGAGCTCTACTTGAATTTGCTTGTGGGCTTCCACCTGATTCACATTTGTTTGTGTGATGCTCCACTTGTATCTGAGAAGTGTTGACACTTGATGGTTCCAGAGGTGACTCAGCTGTAAAATTCTAAAGGCAGATTAGTAGACACCATTTCCTTTACTTCTGTCAAAAAGCACCATCACATACCTTAGTAAAACTCCCATGTTTTATGGCTTTTCATTTGTTTTGTCCTAATTATTTGGTTTTCCAAAGTGTATATTAAATGATACTTTGTGGTTTTGGAGAGCATATTAAGGAGCTTTTAGCCTTTAATAAGATTCTTTTGTCTTAAGAGATGCCTGAAATTTTTTAACTTTTAATTTTTATGATTTTTGCTTGCATGTATGTCTGTGTACCATATGCATGCAGTACCCATGGGAGCCAGAAGAGGTCATTGGATCCCCTGGGAGTCTAACCTGGGAGAAAAACCAGGATTTTAAACTGTGAAGTCATCTCTCCTGCCCCTTAATAAGATTCTTAAGATACTAGTAATTTAAACACATTTATTAACAGGTAGTTTATATCTACAAGTGTGACTCCCAGCAGTAAGATTCTACTTTCAAGGATCAGAATTTGTGAACATGGTTTCCTTAATATGTGTTGAAATTTGGTTTTCATTGAGGAAACACCTGATTTAGGGTCTATACTTGGATACATTGAACATTCCATGTTAATGTTTAGTTTGGGGATAAATTTTTAAAAATATATTTGGTGAAAAATGCATAAGCTTCTGTTCTAAATTTATGTAAAAATTCAGTGCAGTGTTTCTATAAACCTGCCATACATTCTTTATTTTAAATAGACAGCTTTTCTAAATCATTGTGCTCTGCTTAGACAAGTTCTGTCTACATGGTTGAATTTATGAGTGGATTTGAATAATAAATTCACATTTCAAAGAACATATTTTCATTAAAACTGTAAGGTTTATTTTACTATACTTTTAAATAATGGCATATTATTAAATCTATACTTTAAATTTTTGCAGTTTTTGAAACTGGTTACAAGGAGAAAGATATAGAACACTATCAGTAGTTGATGACGATTAAAGATAAATACAAATGTTTCCTTGAAGAAAGTAACAGAAGAAGGCACATAGGATTAGCTGAAGTAAATACAAACATTTTAGACCTTGTGTGGGGGCCTGCTCTCCACTAGCCACATGCACCTCTGGAGCACACTTAGGTGCTTACTGGTTTGCATGGTCAGCACCTCTCTTGTTGCTTCTCATACTCTGGAATGACATGATCTTAGGTACCAGGCTGTTCTTACGAATAGAAAATATGTGTTTTCTTAACATCCCCTCTTAAGTCAGATAAAGCTGAATAAAACTGAGAGGAAGATGCTAATGGAGCTCTTTTTAGAATTCTTTATGCAACTGTCTGGTCAAGACATGTTGCTTATAATTGATGTGTCCATTACTTGAATTCTCTTGTAATTATAGTCAATAAGTCTTGTAAATGTGTTAAAGCTCACTAAAAGCATACAAATTCAAGAATAGAGTAAGGCTAATAATTTAAAATAATCAATGTAGGCATTTCAGCACTTAATTTCCCTTGTGTGTTGATAGCTGATCATTCTTAATCCATTAAGATTTATTTAGTCGTTTACAATGCAAAATAGGTTTGCACTGGTCACTTGTGCCATTTGAAAATGTCTACCAGGTTAAGTGCAGAATGTAGTCCATTAGTCTTCCTTGACTATATGTATTAATTGCATTTAAAATCAAGTTAATGTGGATGTGAAAGTGAGGTAACTATCAATATGTGACAGAGTAACCCTACTTATATAAGTTACATCATTGATTGTAACATTTAGGAAGTTAGCATGCTTTTTTCCCTAATATCGTCTGTTGGGCTTATCAGCAAGTATATTTTTGCATCCTTTGAAGCACTGTAGCGCACATCCTTCCTGAGTCACTTTTGTTGGGGAAGTTGGTCTTCAGATTTAGTTTCATGCTGTTTTTTTTCCCTGGGATATCTTAAAGTGGACAACTCTCTGGTTGGTGCTTTGCTTTTTTCTATGAAAGAGCGAGTAAGACAGGGCTGCTAGTTCTGCTTAGCTGGAAATGGCTCACTCATCCAACCCGTTTCCAAATTTGGAATTTGCTGTATGTTTTATGTAACTTGGTCTAATTACTGTTAGTGTGATACAAGCAGCACTCTTAAGAGATGAGTTTTGATTATCAAGAACTGTAGGCAGAAGCATATTGCTTCCTGTGTGTTTGTGCTGTCAAGTGCTCAGCTTGATTATCTTGCAGCACAAGAGCTCATGGAGCAGGGTGTTACCTCCTTTGTAGTATTCTGTGTTCTGTGTCACAGCACATGGAAAGTATATTCAAGCCTCAAGATATCAGGAAGCCATCCTGTTTGTGTTCATAGTATTTTGGTTCCTTGTGCCCCTTGGAAAATGTTTATATATGGGTACATAAGGTGGTGTGTGTAAATTCACTGAAAAAAAAGTTAGTGCTGGGTGTCTGCAACTCAGTGTGTAGTGGTTTAGAAATAACATAGTTCCCCAAGTTACTTTGCAGGTTGAGCACAGTGGAAAGGGACTGACTTCATTCACTACTTACTCTGCACAGACTTCACTCAAAGTTGGTGTTCAGTGTAATTGTTGGATGGGTGTGGACAACTGAGTAAAACAACGAGTGAGTGAGATGTTCAGATGTTTAGGAAGAACTGGGGTTTACGCTACAGTCAACAAGCATTGCATGATTTCCATGGTCTGCATGGTCTTCATGGTCTGCATGGTCTGCATGGTCTGCATGGTCTCCACAGTCTCCATGATCTCTTCTAACAACAGGCATCTGCATTACTTCTCCCTCTAAGATCTGCAGGCTCCTATCTTTCCTTCTGAATTTGAATGCTGTGTGTGTGTGTGTGTGTGTGTGTGTGTGTGTGTGTGTGTGTGTGTGTGTGTGCGCGCGCGCACAGCAGTAAGAGTACAGCAGAGGTGTGGCCTTTAGGTCTGAGTGCAGATTGAGATCTCAAGTCCTTGGATTTGTTTAGTAAATAATCAGGCACCAGAAAGTTAAGGCCACTTTTGTGTTTTTGCTCTTCATAAAATCTTACAGTCCAAATTAAAACTTAAAAAATCTTCTGAGGGTAATGCTGCTCCAAGGAGAATAGAATCACTTAAGATAATCCTGGATGTTTTTAATACTAAAATACACCTGAGAGAAAGGCAAATTTAGAAATATGTGATTTTGTAGGTTTGGTGATATAAACATGTGTAGACCCATTTTATAATGTGTATCATATGGCAAGTTTAAGAACAAAATGTTATCTTTAAGGAAGTAAAAGGAAAGACTTCCTTTTCTCAGAGGGAGGCCTTAGCTCAGCTGCTCCTTGAATGCTGATGGCATAGGAAGGACACCTTAGACAGGCGGTTAGGATCATGAGTGTCAGCTGTGAGGTCTCCTTGACTTTCTCTGTGCAGCAGCTTGCAGAATTTCTGATTTGTGTGGGGTCCATGCACTGCACCAGTGAGCCCTGAGACTTAAGAAAGGACTTCCTCAGAGCTCTGCACAGGCGTTTTTGTGTGCTCACTGGCATTAGTGCCACCCGAGCAGGCCTAGTCAGATTTTGGGGGCTGTCAGGGCCACCAGGTGTTTATGTCTGCATCTCCAAGTCATCCTGCAGATAAATGTTGGGGGAGTTTTATCCTTTTTGTTTGAGATCTTGATACTATTGTTTGTTAGTAATTTCCAAGTTGTTCTTAAAAAAACACTACAACTGAAACCACAGACAGATTGATTCTTATTTTTCCAAAATTCCATTATGGGATTCTGTCTCTCATATATTTCAAAGTGCTGATTGGTTTAGTTTTATCTGGATCATTTAAATAAATTATTAAAAAATAGTTTCTAAAATGATTGCTAGAATGTTATTGCTGTAACCTAGAATCCCAGCTTGCTTTTGATATTCAAACATATAAGTGTTACTAGATAGAGCCATTTAGGTGTTGGATATATTTTACACCTCCTCCTAACCATAGAAATGAGGCACTGTGAGATCTGTTTCACTGTCGTCAGACAGGGAAGTGCTCAGCCTTGTCTGCCACACAGTGCTGTTGACCTTTTTCTTAAATGTATGTTGGAAGGTTAAAATTAAATGCTTTACATTTTTGATCACCTTTGAGAACTAAATTCAAATTTAAGAGAGTAATTTTTTTTCTTGAGTGCTTTAGTTTCAATCTTTTTTTTTTTCCTTTTTCAGGACACCACACAAGTTCATTGATCAAAGATTGAAACTTTTTTTTATTTGTACTCTGTAACTTTTGAAATTTACATGTTTCATACTCTTACCATATTGGAAGAGTTAATTCTCAAGTTACATACTAGTCACGATAAAGAGACATTGTAATGATTTTAAGCTGTGGTCTTTATTGTTTTGATTTCCTTTAAGATGTAGTAGTACTTAGAAAATTGGAAGACAATCTGTACATATGTTTTTAAGACATTGTTATTTCTCATTAATGTGGAACTGATGAATGAATGGTGTCTTTTCCATCACTCACAGTAGTGCTAAGCAACTCTGAAAGGGTTTACGTTTTGTTTTGGAGTATATTTAATCTCACTCCTTTCTAATTAATTATTTAAAATATGTTGTTGTTGTTACTGATCCTCTTGTGTTGAAGTATTTGTTAGTGAACTCAGTAACCAAGATGTTAACCCTTGTGGTTTGTGAATTCACCATAGACTCTGACATGATAACAAGAACAAGGCAGTTATATGCTGTGTCTCATGTCTGTGAAGATGTAGTGACATTTAATACGGCGACTCATTGAGGTCAGGGACAGAACGTTTGTACCACTGTTTTTGTGAAACTGAATTCAAAGCTGGAGAAATGTGAGGAGAGTAGATGAGTACTGAGAAATACCTTCAGTGATACACTGACGTACACACCAGTGACTTTGTATTTGTATTTTAAAAATGTTCCATCATTATGTAGACTACTTCAAGAAATATTTTTTGTCAGTTGTATGAAAAATACTTAACATTATTTGTCTCATTTAAACTGTCTACTGGCATTCAGTTTTTGACTTTACATCTTAGAAATAGAATTGAGAATTGGGAAAACTCACTAAAACATTAAAACCTGTATGCGTGAGATAAGTATGGGATCAAGAAAGTTACAAATGAATGCATGTATTCCATTTTGGGGACAGCAAATCTTAACTAGATTGAAAGTAGTATTACTTAAGATTTAGCTTGCCTTCCACAGTTAAAAATCTTATCAGTAATATGTGATTCAAGTCCAAATCTTATTTTATGTTAAATTTACTCAGGATCAAAACCATTCAAGTGCAAGATATGCCATTTTGCAACAGCTCAGCTTGGAGATGCCAGAAACCATGTGAAAAGGCACCTTGGGATGAGGGAGTACAAGTGTCACGTCTGTGGGTGAGTAAATAAGGCACCTCTGCTGTGTGAGCCAGCATCCGTGTGCGGGATAGCTATTGTTTGAAGATTCAAAACTGATATGAGTAAGAGTGGCGAAAATTATGCGTGCGTATCCTCCTTTCCTTTGTTATGGTAAATTCCTTAAATACAGTTATGACATTCTTCTCCCACTTCTAATCCTGTGCTGAAGATGAGCAATTTTATGGGCTACAAGGTCAATTTGAACCTGTAATCTGTAAATTGACTAAATTATAGGATGTTCATTCACTTTGCCAGAGAGAACTATAAATTCCATTTAAAGACAAAAAATTCCCCCAGATAATACAGCTTTAGGAGTGCATATGTGTGTTTCTTTTCCTTCTGCTATACTGTCTTAATTTTAATCACATTAATGGCTCTTTGGATTCATTGGATGTATTTTACAAGGAAAAACAAAAGATTTCATTTCAGATGCCTGGTTACTATCATTTGAGGGATGATGTGGTAAAGCAGTGTATAATGTATTTTTGTGTCCTGTGATTTCAAAACTAGTTTCGTTTTATAGTTCATGATTCTTTGTAGAGTCATTCACAATGTTTAATTGTCATTCAGATATGTTACATTTAATAGAAAGCATTGAGGTACCTTAATGTAAAACTAATTAATTTAGCAGAAATGTTTAAAAGGTTTTAAAATACTGTGACATATATGGTGTATCACAGGACATTCAGAGGTGGATTTTAATACTCTACTTCTTATTAAAATATATCTTAATGTTATTATGCTAGAGAAATTAATAAATACATCATATAAAATACTTTACGTGAAACTTAAGAAATCTGACATTCATAGGTCCAATATTATGCTTATGTAGAAGGCTCTTCAGGTTTACATGAACATGTAAATAGCCTTCAAGTCAGGAATAGTTCTGCTTTTTATTGGACAATACATTTTCCCAGAATACAATTTCATTTTTTGACCCTTAAGACAGTTTTATAAATAACTTTGCAAGCAGTTTTATCAACCCTAGTCTTGATTTATTCATTGGCCAAATTGATGGTTCAGTGACTTGCAGCTAAAGTAAATTGAAGATGGGCCTTTGCCCTGGAGCCACTCCTGATCAGTTGGAGAATGAGTTTTGTTACTACTGAGTTTAGCTGCTGAGGTCAAGTCCCAAGTGGTCCATTTTAATTTCTATAGGTCTTGTAATTTTAAAAGATATCTCACTTACTGTTGTTATTCTCTGAGTTATAGGAGATGATCATGACTCCAGTGAAGATGTGCCATTAGGAAGCAGGAAGCAGTTTCTTTCCCATTTGTGAGAAATAAGTACAAAGCTTTTTGTTTTGCAAAATTAGGTTAGCTGAAATCTAATTTTTATCCATTTTTTAATTTAGGGTAAATAATATTGGAAAGAGAAAAAGAAACTTTTCCTGAGAATCATATTTTATATACATAGTGTCAGAAATAGTTTATAATTAATTGGCCTTAAATGTATAATTTGAACAATATACTTTTTTAGCTGATTGCTTATTACTGTACATACACAGAGGAAATGCAGTAATTCATATATTTCATCATCAGGATATAGAATGGAAGTAAATATGAGTGTATTGAATCTTATGTTTGCAACAGACAGCTTCATTGTAGTGGTTTTTTGTGTGTGTGTGTGTGTGTGTGTGTGTGTGTGTGTGTGTGTGTGAAGGGTATGTGAGTGAAGCATACTAGATTTTAGTATTTAATTTTTAGACTTACAGTTAGGCTTTAAATTTCACCTCCTGTGCAGTTTTAATTCTCTTTCTTTCTAAAAATAAGTCCAGTCTAAAAGTCACACATAATAATTTAGTAGTGTCCAGAGCCTTACAGTAAAGCCAGAAGCTCTGAAGAAGTTTCAGAAAGCTGAAGAGGATTGATCAGTAAGGTTGAATAGAGCAGTAAAGGACCAGGCAATTTAATTTTCATGAAATGATGTTTTTGGTTGTTTATGTTTCATGTGTTAGGTGCAGTAGAGTAACACAAGTTAAAATAGAGAACAAAACAAAAAGTAGGGACTGGCTCTTACTTCTGACACAGGAGAGCATTGGTACATTAACATTGCTGACAGTGTCAATTCATTATCACTGATGGCTAAATAATCTTACAAATGCTCAGTGGACCCATTAGTTCCTGAACATAAGCAGGCTATGCTGCATTTCTTCATTAGCTTTAATTGCTATAAATTTTACCTTTTACAGAATTGTGCTTTAAAAGGTGAAGTGATCTTTCAGGAACATTAGTTCTATAATTTTGTCACAAACAGAAGGTCTTGTACTATGTTTTCTTTTCTCTAGTAGTTAATATCTTAGTCTCAGTATTCTGAAATTTTATTAATGACCCCTTCCTTATTTAGTTATAAGTAGTTATTTCTCAAATAGATCTGGTTGAATAATATGTAAAGCAATGAGGTGGGAACATTTTTTAATTAACCGTTATAAAACTGAACTTCTTTTTGTAGTAACCTCATAGTTTTCTTATAGTGAAATTTAAGGAAATGATTTATTTTTTTGAATAACTTCAATATTAACGTAGCAGGTTGCTTGTAATTATTTGGCTGCTTTTTCTTGTCTTTCTTCTGGAAGATTGTCGGTCCCTGTGAACTATGTGTTTTAGAGTTTCCACTAAGATGTCATTGTATAAGTCTATGTTGTCAACTCAAACATAAAAATTGCCTTTGAATTTGTTGCATTTGGACATATGCTGCTTTTAGTTTTTTGGATCTTCAAGATCAATAATTTGAAGGTGGTCTCTTCCTTATCCTCTACTGGTAGATTGTGGTCATGGTTTAGCAGGGTTTAAATGACCTTGACAGAAGAAGCTGAATGAGTTGAAAGCCTAGTTCCCATTGTCTGGCTCTGATTTAGGATTAATGTTCTGTATGAACAAGGTTTATTTTTTCATATTATGAACAGATAATGATAAAGTCAGTAAAGGTCGTTGTTGTTACTTAGTTCCAGGAGAGCAAAGTTTTATTTGTTGACTTATAAACTGCTGCTTTGAAAATTATAATTATTTAAAAATGTTTGTTTATTTTATGATATGAGTGTAGGCAGAACATTCTTGGTCCCTGGTACCTGTGAGATTAGAAGATGCTGTGAGATTAGAAGATGCTTCAGATTTTCTGGAATTGCAGTTATGGATGATTGTAAATTATCACGTGGGAAATGGGACTTAAACTCAGGTCGTCTGGAAGAACCATGTGTACTTAATCTCAAGGCCATCTCTCTAGCCCCCATTTTAAAAATTATTTATTTTATGTGTATGTGTGTGTGTGTGTGTGTCTGGATGTATGTATGTGGATGCCATGCATGCCTGTTGCCTGTGGAGGCCAGAAGGGGGTGTTGGATGCTCTATAACTGGAGTTACAGATACTCATAAGCCTCCATGTTTATGCTGGGGATCAAACCCAGGTCCTTTTCAAGAGTAGCCAGTGCTCTTTAACCCCTGAACCTTATCTCTAGTTCTAATAGAGCTTCTGTATAGTATTTTTCTTACATCTAAGTATGATTAGGAGAAGAATTTTATAGCGTGCAATGATATTTATATCCAGGTTTTCGATGTACAGTCAACGTGAAACTCTGCTGCCAGTGTGATTGTGCTTAGTGGGGGCAAAACTAAATATTCCCCTGTGCAAAAGTTGATAGTTTTGTTTAAATGTATTTTGTCTTTAAAATAGGCCAGACACATCTTTTTATTAAAGTCATGATCCTCTTCTGTCTTTACTTATTTTAGTTGTCAAGAATGTGAAAGCTCCCAACCTCCAAAAGTCATTCTACATGTTTTGCTAGTTTCTAAAAACATTCTGGATGTGGGATTTGGGATGCAGCTTAGTGGTAGAACTCTTGTCTAAAATGTACAAGGCCCAGGATCAGTTCTCAGCCTCCACACCACACATGTTAATTTAATAAGCCTATGTGCATTGTGAATTTAGAATTAAATGCTAGAATTAGTTTACTGTTTGGTGTAAATGCTGCATTTTACATTTGTCTCATTTGTTGATTTTGATGGCTTTTCTTCTTTAGTTGGTGTTGGCTCTCTGTGTTCATAGATGGGAGAGCGGAGCTACAAGTGATGTAGTGACGCATTTCTGCAGCCGGCCCTCCTGGCGCATGGCGGCTCCGACTCTTAATTATCCCTTTCTGTTCATTATTTTTCTGCTCTGTGTTGTTTGTGTCTTTTTCCATTACTGTGATTTTTATTCATTGTTTTTCATCTAGGTGGTTTTCTGTAGCATGTAATAGCATAACATCTACTTCCATTAGCCACATGTATTCCATTTTTGTTAAAATTTACGTTCTGATAAAAGACTGCTTATCCAGTCTTACTTTCATATTCTGGTATTCTAACCCTGCCTCATTTCCTTGTTTTATTTTCCCTGTGGGTAAGTGTTACTGTAAATGATGTTAGCCCCTCCCCTTCCCTATTCCTCCCCCTCTGTTCTTCATCCGGTGATAATTTACTGTACTCACATGTGTTTAACCATCTCTATGTAATAGGGAAAAGAAAGTGCCTAAAACTGGTGCTGGGATAAAATTGATCAAGATAGGTTATTGTCATATTTCAATACTAGTTATCTTAGAACAATTGTAGAACACTTACAGTAGACCCAAGAAATGATGCCTATATTTTTTTACGTCATTTTTCAGAAGCATAAACCCAGTGTATGTGAATTAGGGACCATGTTACTTACTGGTAGATTTTCTTGTGTTTAGTCTTGATTGATATATATGGAGTTAGTTAAATAGTTGAATAGGATTTACCTAAGCAGGGGAGAATACGAACATTTTTCAAATATTTCACTCAGTATATGAGAAGATTCCACAAAAAATTTAAATTGAACATTAGTATGCTTAAGAAATGTTTATTCCTAGATGATTTAGAAAACCTTAAATAGAAAGTTACTAGTGCAGTTAACTCTGTGTGTGTGTGTGTGTGTGTGTGATTACCTAGTTTTTGTGCATTAGAGGGATCTCTATGTAGATGATTATAATGTCACTTTCTGACCTTTGCAGCTTGAATAATTGTAAATCATTGCTTCATAACGTGTCAGAGAATGTCTGTACTAGGCAATTAAATGGCAGAATATAATAGACCAAATTATTGCCTGTCATGTTTTCAACAACACAGTTAGTATTTGAGTTACACTTAATCATTACGTGCATTAGCAACTTCATTGGAATCCAGCTTCAGGCTGAGCATGAAATACATTACATTATTTAAACCTCTAATGGTACAAGTCATTTATTTGTGTTGAAGTGTACAACATGCAGAGTTTCATAAAGCAAGGAACACTTGAGAGCTTAATTTATCCAAATCAAAGTCTAAATGCAGATAAACACAAGTGGCAAAAATTAGTAATTTTTATAGGCTGGAAATATTTAAAAATACATGGTTGTGGGTAATTGTAGGCAGCAGGAATAAATTAAAATCACTATTTTTAGTCTGCTCTGAGAACTAAAGCTGTGTATACCTAAATCATTAAAAGTACCACAGAATTGCATTTTGAGCTGAACAATTAATTACACCCATCATATCTACAGATTTATCTAAATAAAATAAGTATTTGCTTCAGCTGGTTGTTTTGGTTAGAGACAGAGAAGCGGCTCTGTGCTGTAGCAGTGCATTTCTTCTATAACAGTGTAAACTGTAGTAGTACCTCTCATTTTGTAAAAATGATTTAACCTAACAGTAACATATTCGTTATAAAGATGCATTGTTTGTATTTTCTACAAAATATTTTATTGCTTTTAGTTTGACTATGCTTTTGCCTCTATTTTGAAAATGCCATGCAACAAATACTCTGTCTTTTCTATCACTTAACACAAAATGAATCATTTACCCGTCTGGTGGTAAAATCCTTTAATACCTTTCAAATTATCAGTATTTTCTACATTATTTTATAATGCAATATAGTTTGAGCACCTAAGCAATATCTTGATTATAATATTCAAATAACAAACATTATCTTAGAACTCTCCCTTATTTTCCACTGAAATGTTTGGCACTTCAGGAGAGACTTGGGGTAAGACACTGATGTAGAAAGAGAAGAAAGTTCCTCCCAGTGTCTCCTCACAGTGGTGGAGAGCTTTACTGCCACCAATACGCCTTCTGCATGGTAACTTGGTGTCTGTCTTTTCCATGGTAGGTAGGTTCGTGGACTTACTCCAAGGCCACCAAGTGTGGTTAACCTGTATAACAAAGTAGACATAAAATAACCAGGTTTACATGTTGGTTGTAGTTCAAAATAACAGCTTCTGTTTTTTCTCCCCAGTTACATAGTCATGGCCCAGTGTCCTGATTCTGTTTTTGGCTCCAGGGGATTAGAGCTCATACTGAGGTCAAGGTTTTAAGTACCCCCTTTATCACAGCAGCCTTAGGAGCAGCAGTTTCTTTCTTTTGTCACCTGTCCTGTGACTGCTTTTCCTTAACTGCACGTCTGTTTGTTAGTCACTTGTCTGTTTCCTAGTCTGTCCTCTGTGGCTTTCCTGATTTGCTCAGGAACTGCTTGAGCACAGGGGTTGGAAATGTAAATAAGAAGAGATGCTTTGCTAGCAACTGATTCTTGATTCTTCTTTCCCCTGGTAGATTCCTCTGAGTTTCTTTGTGCAGGCATGGTGACAGAATTGTGTATTGGCTTTGTGCTCACAAGCCCCATGGAGGGCAGAGACCTGAGGAGAAAACAGATTATGGTCCAAGAGCCATTCCATGGAGAACCAGGTTGAATGGGAACCTCCAAATGTTGAGGAAAAAAAAAAAGTTTCCCTACAGACCTGGCTCTGGCAAGGTTGGGTCTCAAAGTTAGTTGAGGAGTATTCATGAGACAGATTTGCATGTTTTTTAACATAGTTAACTAAAGAGCATAAGAGCAAAGGTAGAGATGAGTGAGATAACATGAGTGGGATTCTTGTTAAGAATTCTACAGAAAGCCCTCTTGTATGTGGCTGTGGAAGGAGGGACATAATACATAGCTGTCTGTTGAACACTAGCATTTACCAGTGCTTGCTGGAGTTTAGCTTGAAGACAGCATCTTCCTCAAATAGGCAAAAAGTTCCAGAAATGGCCAGGTCTTCTTGGCTAACTCAGAAATTGTTTCTGCAGTAGGTACTAGTGGATATGATTGTCACTGGCAGTCAGGCAGATGAAAGAGGGCAACCTGTCCAGGTAGGGGCTATGGCACATATATGTCAACAGGAGGTGACTATGTTCAGGAAGAGAAACTAAGTCAACACTGCCTGAAGCATGGTTATAAAGCTAGGTAGACAGTTGCAGGGATGGGTGTTTCTCAGAGCTGTTCCATGCTCTCATGTTGAGTGTTAGCTCTTTTCTCTGCCTGCCTGCCAGTCTTCCCTCCCCCTCCCTCCCCCCTTCCATTCCTCCCTCTTTCCCTTCCCTTGTTCTTGTAAAAACCTGTATGACTTGACAGTTTCTGGTAGGAGAAGGAAGAAGAGAAAGGAGTGTGTCTAAATAGGGAGGTGGGAAGTAAATTACTGTTCAGAGTCAAGGGTCATGGGAATTGGTCTAACAGTTATTTTAAGAGAATTTCACTATTTATAATTTTAATTAGGGAACCATTGATTTTTGGATAATTATAATGGAACAGGTTGATACTGTTCCATATAGCTTAGTGCAAGGTAATTACAGATAATGAGAAGGACATACGGTGATGCAGCCACACTCCCCATGTTTCGTTCAACAGGGAAGATGGCTACTGTGATTGTGCTTTCACACTAGAATGAGCTACATGCACAGCACAGCACAGGGCAGGAAGCTATTCCTTTTAAAAGTATATACTATTTAATAATGTACTTTGCTGGGTGTGGTGCGCATGCCTTTAATTCCAGTACTCAGAAGGCAGAGGCAGACAAATCTCTGAGTTTGAGGCTAGCCTCATCCACAAAGCAGATTCTAGGCTACACAGAGCTACACAAAGAAACCCTTTCTCAACAAAACAAAGCAACAAAGTAACAACAAACAGTGGTTGTCTCTTACTCCTTACTTCCCAGACCCTGTTTTTCATTTGAAACTTTTTATACATTTTATGTTTTTTTTTTTTTTAATTGTTCTATGCTAAACTTCTTTTTTCCATCCCTTGAGATTCTTTCTCTCCTGGCTGCCACTTGAGTTAGCCTTATACCAGGGCCATTGTATCAAGCATTAGATAAGTTGCTAGTGTTTATTTTTTTACTGCAGCTGTCTAAGACACATCATGGAGTGTCACAAAGTTATTTTTTTGTTTGCAATTCTCATTGGGTTTTAAAAAGTATTGTTTACCACTGAGGGCTTAGAGAATATCTTGAGCTGAAAGGGCAATTGGAAGACCCTTTAAAGGGTCAATTTGCATTACAGTTATGATCTCAGTTTTCCATGTGGTTCATAAGACTCTAGAATATTCTTGTAAATCTGGCTAAATGTAAGATCCTTCTGAACTATTTTAGAAGTGCTTTTGTAAACAAAGCAGGTGCAGATGGTCTTGTGCTATTAATATTAAACCTGATCATTATTAGCATATTTATAGGTAAGTCTGTCTTATACTGTGGCTGGTGACGTTGACAATTACATGCCTCACAACAGAAGTTTGCTTTAGCCAGTCTTTTTTTTTTCTCTCTCTTTTTTTTTTTTGGTTTTTTGAGACAGGTTTTCTCTGTGTAGCCCTTGATGTCCTGGAACTCACTCTGTAGACCAGGCTGGCCTTGAACTCAGAAATCCACCTGCCTCTGCCTCCCAAGTGCTGGGATTAAAGGTCACACCATCACTGCCTGGCTTTAGTCATTCTTAAAATGTGGGTTGTAGTTAAATATGAAAGAAATTTTAGTGATCTCTATTAAA